>NW_024386972.1:6258186-6437672 GCF_900408965.1 Simochromis diagramma | reverse complement strand
CGATGCCACAGAGCATTATCTGGAGAAATGCTCCCAGATTTCGGTGTTGGAAGTGATGCACCAGATTCTTTTCCTCTGCTATCTGAAGCAGGGCTTTTTTCCTGTGTTGTGGTCTGTGTTCTTTTAATAAAGTTGTGGATGTCTTCCAGGGCCCCAGAATCTTGTCCCTTTGACCATTTGATCTTTCTCTTCATTGCAGAAGAGTAAAAGCTTCTGCAAACCTTTCTACTGTGTCATCTATGAGGACATGAGGACTTCAGCAGAAATGCGACGCTTTGCGCCTCTACTGTTGTGGCGTCCTGGAGATGACCGTATCTGGAGGGACCTACCCATTAGAGGTTGGGGTTTGTACCGCCGATCCACCTAGTAGATCAAACACTTTTGCCACTAAGTCCTCCGTAAAATTCTGATATGCCCACTATTTTTAAGTCCCCCAAGGTCTTATCGATGAGGAAGAGTTCTTCTTTCTTTGTTAATTTGTCCAAACTGATTAACGTCTGTATAATGACGTTAAAGTCGACTGAAGAAGAACGTTTAATTGCGGTTCCCAGGCTTGCCGTATGTCGAGAAGGGGAGCGATGAGCCTCTGTCTCTGGGACCAGCCGTCTCAGGTACTGACCCTGGGAGAATGAAAACTGTACTTTCATTGGAGCGCTGTTTCCTTTTGGGGTGGCTGCAATTTTGTAGACAAACAAATGTTTCCTGTTTGCCTTTATTCTTTTTTTCAGCTCTGTTTTCATTTTTTCAAATTGTTTTTTTGCAAACATGGAAAGTTGTGTTTGCGTGCTTTGAGCCTGGCGTGTGAGGTGGATGGCACACATTGGGAAGTGGTGTCTCACCTTGTGGTAATTAAGCCTGCATTAAGGCAGGTTTGGGCAAGTTACATTTCTCACAGAGCTCTTCACTGCTTGAATCCATGTTAGCAAGTATCTTTACGATGTCAGCTGCAACCATTTCTACTGGGGTTGGAGCCTGGATACTTTGCGTTCTGCAGTCGGTTTTATTTTGCTCTGTGCTGTTAGAGCTGATTCTTCTGGGAGCTCGCATCTGAAAAACCACCAAATGCCACAACCTGGGAGCATTTCTCCAGATAAATGCTCTGTGGCATCTGAAAAAACCACCTCAAATGCCACAACCTGGGAGCATTTCTCCAGATAAATCATCTGGAGCCTTGAGCCTGAAACACTCTCTCAAAGATTCCTCCAACATATCAGAGATGGGTTCTGTGTCAGGTTCATCTTCTGATGTTGAGAAAATTTCCAATGACCTTGCGTTGCTCCTTATCATGAGAGTCATCTATAAATCTAAACCTGAGACCCAAAAGTCTGCTGCTCGGATCGCAACTACTACAAAAGAAATAGACACGGTCATCAATCGTCTGAGCAATCTAATGCAGCCTGAACTCAGCAGCACAGCGTCTGCCACAAGTCTGACAAATGACAAGACAAAGTTCATCAAGAAAATAGCCAAACGCCTCATCAAGGAGTTTGGCTCCCCAGACAATGTCTTTAAGGCTTCGATGGCAAATGATTCATCTTTTGACGAGGCTCTGATTAGACATCTAAAAATCAGCCTCGGAGTCATCCCGGGTCCCCCAAAGACGTCCAAAATATCCAGGTTTTTTTCTGCGGTGGGAAAAACATTGCTAAAACCCTTCAGGTGGTTCACTAAAGCCAGAGATCATTAAAATGACCATTTTGGCTTTTCCCACTGCCCTGCTTCTTTTAAAATCTTGAAGCAGACTTTTAGCACCAAATCCTTTTTTTTAAAAACATCACCATAAAATTTTGGGATCAGCCCTCAAATCCAAATTTTAGAACTGTAGTTCACGCCATCTCGTCTCCTTTTGATTTCCATCCCCCCAACCGGTCGCGGCGGATGGCTGTCCCTTCTGAGCCCGGTTCCGTTGGAAGTTTCTTCCTGTTAAAGGGAGTTTTTCTTCCCCACAGTCGCCTCGTGCTTGCTCAGAGGGGGATCATTTGATTGTTGGGGTTCTCTGTAGTACAGTAGGGCTTTGACCTTACAGTACAAACAGGGAGGAGACTTTGTGATTTGGCTTGATTTTTAAAATATCTAATTCGGCATGAAATAAAAAAAAATCCAAATTAAAAATACATTCCAAGTTTGTTTGTGTTTTTCTTCTGTTGTCAAATATGTAGAAAGTGTTACACGTGTGATTTTAGTCATTTTGCATCAGTTTGTAGCCGACGTGTCTGTTTGTGATCATCCTGCATCTGTTTTTGTCTGATTTGTGTCTTAGTTTGGTCAATTTACATCACTTTTGTGGCCCAATTTAGTTGTTTTGCATGTATTTGTGGCAAAATGTGTGGACCCTGTTTGACGTTGCTATGTTTTGTCTTAATGCTTCACTTTTGGTTGTTTATGCTCATTTTGATTCTAGATGTAGACCTGGCATCTGAAAATTAGCAGAAAATTAGTTTAAATGCCAGCCTCCCCAGATTCAGAAGAAATTTCCTTTCAGCCATCTCACTTGTTTCATGTCCCCCCACATGTTTGTTCCCCTTCTTCATCTGAACCAACAAGAAGTGTGAGTACATGTCAGTCAGGGTCTTGGGCAGCTCTCCTCTCTGCTCTGTAGTCAACATGTGCTCCAGAACTGTAGCAGGGATCCAGCAGAAGACTGGGATTCTACACATGATGTGGAGGCTCCTGGATGTCTTCATGTGGGAGATGATTCTGGACAGCTCTTCATCACTGAATCTCCTCCTGAAGTACTCCTCCTTCAAGCAGTGAAGAGCTCTGTGAGAAATGTAACTTGCCCAAACCTGCCTTTAATGCAGGCTTAATTATCCACAAGGTGAGACACCACTTCTCCAAATGTGTGCCATATGGTAGGTTATATTTAGTGGATTTTTCACACTTGTATTACAGGTTAAGTCATACATGAACGTATGATGGATAAATAATGTCCATATACAGTGACACTCCTCAGCTAGTGTAGGTTGGTCACGACTCAGTGAAAAAAATATTGTCCAGAAGTTATGCAAGCTGTGCTCTAAATTAATGGCTACAGCTTTTGGGTAATTAAAAACTAAAAGATGCACATGCGCATTTAAGGAAAAAAATATATATACATCATATTACCAATGCAGTATTTACGATCTTTTAAAAAAAAGGAATTATAAATACTGAATCAATTAAAGTCAAATGCATCTTCCAGGGAATACATGCAAAGACTGGATTAACACTGGGGTATAAAAATAAAACGTGATTACACAAGAAAAAAATACCTTACTGCAATTTAAATTGTCCAACTGTGGCCAACGCGCTCCCCCTAGCGGACATAAGTGAAAATTACACAAGATATCACAAGACAAGTGTTTTAAAGAAAGTAATTTCTCCAGATGTTACAGACTTTGCAGGCAGAAAAAAGCAAACGCACGACGAAAAAGACATGCCCTTTTTTATGCTTCAGTTAAATTTTATTTTGGTACAAATTAAAACACTTGTTTATCACAAAAACACTTCTTTGGGTTCCTGCAAGTAAGACATTTTGTAAATTCCCTTATATTTCCCTTATAAGTTAGAGATATTTCTGATATCTCTATTTCTTACATCTCTAACTTATATAAGTTAGAGACACCACTGTACTCAATATTAATTTATTGTCCTTCATTTTTCTAGTACATCAAACAAACAGCATGTGGCATTATTTTAAAGACAAACATGTACAGCGTGGGAAATATATGGAATCAAGTACAACGTTTCATATGTGGTTATAAGTAGTAACATAAATATATGACAATTGTTTAAATGGTGCATAAACCATTTATATGCAATTCTAGAGTAACAGTCTAGTTTTCTGAGTAAACAAGAAAATGAAAAAACACCCAAGTAGTGTCGTCCTCTTCATCTTCACTGGTGTCTGGACTGCTAATGGCAGTCTGATCTGGATGATGACTCCTCTTTCCCTCACTCCAGTTCCAGCTTTGCAGACCAGTTGCCCTCTGAGTTAAGTTAAGATGCAAATAAGATATCCAATGATCAAAGGTTGCTTTCAAATCTTACCTTGAATCATGAACTGCACTCGGTCTATCAGACTCTTCTAGGAGGCTACGCTGAATTGCTTCTTCAAGAGCTTCATCTTCCTCCAGAAAAAAGAGGGCTAAGTAGACAAGATGGAGATGTGAGGAATCAGAAAACATGTCAGCCTTGAACAATTTCTCACACTGCATCATTGTCAAAAAATATAATGATTAAATGTAAATCTTAAAGTCCCAGTGATTCAACAAAAACAAACATACAAATTGCAAATCTGCATCAAAACAATATCCTAACCAACATCTGGAATAAAGGATTTCTTTAAATTCTGCCACATTATATGGAAACATCTGCTGTCCCTCTGCCTGTCCCTCATTTTCACTGTCCTGAGTGCAGCCCTCTGTTTCCTGATGCTTGGCCTCACTTTCACCTGGTGATGTAGGCGACACACACTGAATAAAGGAAAGAAGGTCAGCACGACTTGTTTCATAATCTTAACAGAGCCTTAATATCTCCTTATATTAATTCTAGTGAACATTGGACACACATTCCTGCTTGGCTGTAATCACCTGTGATTATCTGTAAACATTAAAATCAGACACATTAACGATGCCCTCGTCAAACAAACAAACAAACAAACAAACAAACAAACAAACAAACAAACAAACAAACCCCCCAGGAACTATGTTCATACTCAGCAGTCACAAAGTCTAACTGGTCATTGAGCTTACAACCTCAATAAGTTTTCATTCAGCGTACTCTCCATTTTCATTATTCAGGCATACCTGATCTTCTCCGGCAGACTGGACTTTCAAAGTCACCATCAGAAAGCTCCTCTGGTTCCTCCTGAGGGGAAAAAAAAGCATGTTCTACATCAAATCTAATCCAGTTGCACCAAATCCCCGGTAACAAAGAGCCACATGGCTTCACCCAAAACAGTTTACACCTGATAAAAGTGCAATTTTAAGTCAGAAAAATAGGTTAAAGGAACAAACTCACTTTTTAGACAATAAATGCTGCCCCAAAAATATCTCTGCATAATCAAATGTTTACCTTTGCAGGTTTGTGTATCCCCGCCATTATTTAAAGGCAGTTGGTGGAACAAATCGAGGCCTGTCTAATCTCTAAAGGCAGATCGTTCAGCAGTTTTGGAGCTGCTACAGCACAAGCACCATGTCCTCCAAGTATGGAGAAGGCATGGAACGGCTCATGATACAAAGCATACCACATCATCTGTACAACGTGTTGTGTGACGTCACACAACATGTGACATGTGTGACATGAACAATGACCCAAAACATACAGCCAAAGCACCCCATTAGTTTATTAAAGCAAAGAAGTGGAATATTTTTCAATGGCCAAGTCAGTCACCGGATCTTAACCCAACTGAGCATGCTTTTCACTGGTTGAGGCCGTAGAAGAGAGAGAAGGAAGGAGGAAGGAAGACCATAGCAACGTATCCCAAAATAAAGGGAGGGTAGCAGCCCATGGAAGCGAGCTGCCCACCCTCCCTTTTTCGAGACCTATTAAAATCTGCCACAATACAGTACAAATAATATCCTTAAATATCCTAAATATCCTTATGTCAGTCACCAACAGCCAATCAGCCTATGCTCTTTTAGTATCTGTGATTTCCTGCTGGAAAAAAACCCATATGCTTCAGCATTTTTTGGGGAGTTTTGAGGGATACTAAATGGAGCTAGAAATGACCACAGTGTTGTAAAAAAGAGTGAAAAATCAAATGCAAAGCCATCAACTGCATTCTTTTTCTCTTCCAACGTGGCTGTGGTTTGTGGCTGAGCTGCAGAAGAGGGTAGTGGTGTCAGGGGAGGCTGACCACACCTGACCCCATCATCTAATCATCTCTTCCCTGCTAAAGACGTTGCCGGGACCGGAGGAGAGGGTGGTGTGTGCTACAGGAGCAGTTGGACAGCTGTTAAACTGCATTTTTATTGTTTCAGTTTAGCCATCTGATCAGAATGTTTATAGTAATGTAGTCTTCAGATCCAGAAGTGATGGAGGAGTTACTTTACTGTAGTGTTTGGGCTGCCATCTTGGAGGCTTTGCATAAAGTTAGTCACAAGTTTGGGCCCTAATTTGATCTGAATTCTGCAATAATCTACACTATTGGACAGATAACCCAAAAGATCAGCTCATCTCCTGTGGATAAGGCTATGGTGATAGTGGGGAGGAAGAAGCAAGCACCAGGACAAGAACTATTTGTGGCTAACCTTGCAGTGTAAGGTGTGGGGGTGAAGGGGGATCCAGGGATTGGCACTCCATCTTAAGTCAGTTCAGCCTGGTACGGTCCTGCTTCCCGGGGGATGAATTTCACCTGACTAGTCTCTTAACATGATTTTACCAGAGCCATGATGAAGGCTGGGGTACAAGTTAGTAGTTAATGTGAATTACTTTGTACGTAGATGTCAACAGACGCAAAGAAGATTCCCCTTTTAAAAATTAAAAACTAATAAACATTTACGCAATTAATGCCAAAACGTTCAGACTATTTGACCATAATAAAACTTCCATAGTTTCTCTGCTTATGCAAAACAAACAAAGACAGGATGTCCTTCCTGATCCCGCCACTAATGCACACCTGCACCTTCAACCTAAGCACAGACTTCTTGGATGGTCTGTTATTAAAATTAAGCATTTAGAAAAATCCCACTGTGTCTCTGGTACTGTGCTGCTGGTTAAACATGTTTACGTAACCCATAAACTGTTTGTTTTTATATAACTTCTGATTTTTTCTTGCTACAGAACCATTATTTTCCCACAAGGCTCAGGGCAGTTATCTAATTTGAATTTGTAATGACTCTTGTTTTATTTTTAGACTGGGCTGGGCCTTAGCCCTGTGTCTGTGTGGCTGACTTCAAAGCTTTTATCTGATTGTTAAAGTGGATCAGTGACGTTTTTCTCGATAGATAAGATTTAATTGTATTTTAGAGCAAAAACACACAACCACAGTTGTGTTTTCATACCCTTGTGGGGACATCTAATTGACAATGCTTTGCCTAGCCGCTTACCCTAACCACCAAAAATGAATGCCTAACCCTAACTCTGACACTAAAACCTCATTTTGAGTCTCAAAAATGCCTTCAGACATGTCTGGATGGTGATTTTGTCCTCATAACGACTGTTGGTCCCCACAAGTACAGTAAACTTCAAATTTTTGGACCCCACAAAGATGTAAACATGGTAAACACACACACACACACACACGCTTCCATCTCAGCTTGCTTCATGTTTTAATGGCTCAGAGAAGTAACATTAACCATGAAACAGCGAAAAACACAGCAGATTATTCAGGTCTCTGAAGGAGACAGTAGCACACCACATGTAGCATTAGCTAGCTACATTTACAACACACGCGCAAAGTGTCAGAAGAGCATCGAAAACGCCTGTGCAATTCTAAAGTGCATCTCATTGAGATTTTACAGACATCTACAGATACAGCAGTGCACAGTTATTAAGCTGAACAAGGACTCATGAACATCAGGGCAGCAGAAGCAACAGAAGTGCTGCTAAGAAAAAGCTTCAAGACACCGTTACAGGTTATATTATCAAGTACACAGTTAATATTTTGGTAAACTTTATTATAACATTCGCTTACAGCCATCTAAACTACCATAAGACAATCAAGTATAAATTCAGGAGGATAATGCATCAGTTACAAAAACCCTAATATATTAGAGCACCTAAAATCACCTCTGAACTCCATCACAAATACGTCATTCATTGTATACCCAGACTTAGTCAACCTTGCAATGGTGACTCTAACAAGTGCAGGAAAACTACCATCGAGAAATTCACTTTTTTGCTACAGCGGAGAAGAAAACCATAAATTATAAAGTATATCAGCTCACATGAGCTCTGTTAAAAACAAACAAAAAAAATCCCAAAACAGACATGGTCTTCTGTTTCACAGGTCCATAATTTCCTAATAATGATGTTGGAAATTTCCCAGAAAGAGCAACGCCATTTGGAGTTAATATATAAAAGCGATTGTGATCACGTGATCCAAAGAGCTTGAGACGAGACGCAATCATTGTTTAGCTGCCTGGCCAACAACTTTTATTGCTTTTGTTCCCTTTCTGGTCTCAGCACAATACCTGCTCAGCACCTCTGAGACGCACCGTTAACAAGAAGCTGGTGGAGCGCCGATAGGCTAAAGGGCGGAGATTTCCATCAGCGGCTGGTTGTAACCATAAACGGAGCAGAATCAGAAAACAGTGGACCACTGCTGTTTTTTTCGATAAAGAAGCTAAAAGTCCCAGCTCTAGCTTCTTGAATGTGTACTTTTTTGGGATATTTGTCTTCTCCGACAGTAAAATTAAAACACTTAATGTTTCAGACTACTTGTTGGGTGTTACCTTAGTCTAGAACAAATTTCACAGAGCCTAAGTTGAAGCTTTGATTTCCAGGAAGTATTTACTCTAAGGAAGACGTACACTTTCTATATTTTCTAGAATTTTGCATCTTTACTGGGAACTTGATGATTTTACTTTAGAATGCTTCTTCTCTAAAAGGAAACTGTGTGACTCAAACTAGTTGGCTTAAAGGAAGACAATTTTCCCCCAGAAAATTTCACCCAGGAGGTTGTTTGTGAACACGTTTTCGCAAATTGAGGTAAAGCGATTGCACAGTAGAGACGGTGGCGTCAGGCACTGGTGTTTCTGTGCAAAACGAGCCACATCTGCGACGTGAGCTGGTGGTGTTAGCCTTTGTGTTCCTGTGTTGCCCTTATCTGTTAAGCTGTTTGTGCGGTGATCACAGTTTCTGGGTAGATAAAAGGCTTTCGAAGAGTTGTTCCAAAACAGGAAGACGGTTATTAGACGGTTATTTTGTTCTTGTTTTTTTTCCCCCCCTTTTAACTTTTTACAAGTGTTTAATTAGGCAGAGCTTTCCCAGCTGAGTGTTTCCCCCGGCTTTCAATCAGGTCTTCTTTGGTTTTCTGGATGCGGGAGAAAATTTCCCTGAAGAGTTTCTTGTACTCCGGCTGGTGAAAGTCATCCTCAAAGTCCCTCCCTGTCTGTCAGAGGAGGGAATGTGGTGGCGATGAAGGATGCAGTCTGCACTGACTTGTGGCTCAGTTTGTCCTGCCCGTCTTCCTCAGAGTGGCAGCGCCGAAGCAGCTCGTCGTACTTCACCTGCAAGGCGCTGTACTGGGCGTCAACCTCGTTGAGCAGCGAGATCCCGCGATATTTCACTACCTCGGCCCGGCGCACGCAGGAGCACTCGTGGTCATAGACCCTGTCAGGAGAGTCTGGCATCTGCGTCGCCTTCATCAGCCGCTCACTTCTCCAGCGCTTCAGGACCGCGGGGCTTTTAGCCAAAGATGCCTCTCCGTCATTCTCCTCCTCTGGGTTGAGGAACACTGTGTGTGGCAGCAGGCCGTGGAGGACGTCTGGCCTGTTGCATCTTGTAGAGGATTCTGATTTCCAGAGCTGACGAAGCTCCTCCGCCTCGCGCTCCAGCTCAGACAGTCTGGCCTGATGAAGATAGACAGTTGGACAAACTGTTAGACTGGCAACCTGTCCAGGGTGCTACCTGCCACCCGTGACCTTAAATTGGATTAGTGATCAAGAAAGTGGATGGATGCAAGTCGGAAACAAATTTAAGGACAGAGAGATACTGGTGTCAGTCTTACCTGACATCCTGCCATCCCGGCCAGCTGCTGCTCCAGCTCTGCATTTTCTCTAGCGAGCAGCTCAGCCTCTCGCTCTGCTTCTTCCCTCCGAGCACGCTCAGTGGCAAACTGTGTCTGAAGAGCATGGAGGGACTGTCGCAGCGAGTCCTGCTCCTCTTCCTGCCATGATGTGGTAGACGGCTCGATATCCTTTGAGGGTTTGTCGGGATCGTAGTCGTACCTGCACAAACAGGTGCATTTTAGACCCCGATTTCCATATACAGTATTTAAATAAAAGAACTGATGTCTGGATACTAAATATGAAGCTACAGCCAGCAGATGGTTGGCTACAGTCCTGACCAAAGCAGTGACTCACAGGAGAGCACCCTGTTGGCTGATAGAGACCATGTGATATGGCTAAAAGTTCCACAGGAACCCGGCGAAAGAATCTCTAATGGAGATTATTTCCTCAGCTAATCTTATCCATTATCACTTATTTATAAATGTTACTTAACAACTTAAAAGGTGGCAATAAATGCAATTGGGAGAAGGGTCAAAGGTCAGCAGCCAGGCTGTTCAATCTGGCATTTAAATCTTATGTTTTTTGTGACCGTTTAAGCGTTTTGACAATTTAAACCAAATCTGCAGCTTCATCCGTTTGTCTTGATGTGTGGGTGAAAATTTATATATATCCAAGATAAAGAAGAGCTGAAAACAATAAATAAGTAACGACCGGTGAAAAGAAAGCACACTAAGCAAGGAATCAAGGGCTTATCAGTAGCACCGGGCAGCCTGTGTGAGAGTTCATCAACTTCAGACAGATATTGAGACACAGTTGTTCTCTCAGCTCGAGACTTTGACCTCCTTTCTTCCAACCTCAACCACCGCGCCGCTCTCTGACTTTATCACTGAGACTTCCTGCATGTTGTGAAGAAGCCCTGCTAACAGGATTACACACCACAGAGACTAAACTGAGGCTGTGAATGAACGCGTCACACTACAGATCAAGAACAAGTGACGGGGGCACGAAGCACGCAGGCCTCTGCGAGGTAGACACGAGCCGCTGCCAGGAAGAGCAGGATCAGTGCAGATAGGTTAAAGCTAAAGCTGAGAGGATCGGCTTAGATCTCCTCCTGAGACCTACAAAGAGCAATTAAGGCGATTTTACCAGAGTAAAATACAAAAACACAGCAATGAGCTGACAAATTACCGTCCACAGTCTCCAGAATGTATAAAAATTTCACCTGTTATAGAGTTTGAAACTACAGGTGTTTATCCATTATTAGCAGGTTTTGGATGTCCACCTGCAAGAACAGGACTGACAGCACATTTTTCAGGCGCAGATAATAATTATGCAAGGTGTATCTGTGGAAAATGAACTAAAATATCAGCTGAACTGAGGACTACAGTATCTCCCTGCACTGTTGGGCATTTGTACCCCTGAGTAGATCGAGTGCCTGAATACGACTTCCTGCAGATGTTTTTCAGAGAATATGTTCACACAGTCATCATGGAGCATGTTGTGCCTGCAGCAGATGACCGTGTAATGAAATCAGTGCAGAGATATCGTTATATCAGTGGTCAATTTTGTCCCACAGTGTTTACTTTTACTTACATTTACCTCATAATTGGAGGTTTGGGCCCCTTTTACTGTGAGCGTGTAACATTAGGCAGGGAAGATGGAAAACGACATCATCATAAATGGTTCCCAGAACCATTCATGATGATATAAACACATGCAAGCTTCAGATCTGCCCGTCTGAAGTCAGCTCTCTCGACTCCTTATTTAAGCTCCACTGGTCTGTGATAATTTGTGTTTGCGCGTTACCCACCTGAGTGTGTTTTGCAGCTCCTGCAGGCAGGACACGCTGTGAGTGCTGCGAGGCCAGCTCTCTCTGTGTGAAGGTTTCTGAGGTGGAAAGGGACTCAGCTTCAGCTCCTCCACCTGATGCTGCAGCTCCTCCACCTGCATCTGCAGTAGCTCCACTGTTTCTGTAAGCCTGCACAGAAAAAAAATAAAAACCAGTGAAAACAAAGTTAGTAAAAAAACAAAGAAAAAAAAAGTTTTTAATAAGAAACTGGTGATAAATGTCTCACCCTTGGATCTTCTGCTGGGCTGCCCGGTTGTCCAGAACAAGTTTGTGGTTGCTCTGCTCCAGCTCTCGGGCTGACAGGTCGAGCTGCTCGTACACTTTTGCGTGCTGGTCGTTAACCTGTCTGAGGAGGTCCACCTGCTTTGTCAAGTACTGGAGGCGAGAGAAAAAAGGGCTTAAAAGGAGAAACACATCTATTATTGTTAACAAATTACACTATCAGTCATTAGCAGGTCAAATGAGCAGCTATTTTTAATGATTAAATCATTACAAAAATCGCTGATAACTCATCTTTTTATGTTCGCCGTCTTCTACAGTAGCTTTGCATGATTCAGTGTTTAAAATAATTCATTATCCAGCTGACAGATATTTTAGCTCCTCTCCCTTTAAAGCCTAGCTTGAATTTCTTTTCCAAGCTCCCCTCATTGTAAGCCCACTTTCATCTGATTGGCTGCCCCTCACAAACAAAAGGTTTGAACAGCTTGTAGGTGAAGCTTCTGCACCTTTAAGGAATCTTCTCTCACTGACTCGAACAGAGTCGAGAGTAGATTTACAAAAAAACCCACCAAATTCTTAAATAAGCATTTTGAGCAGATACTCAATATTTAAACGTCATGTTTGATGTGAGGACCAACAGTAAGACAGTGTAAACATAAACCTACTATTATTATCCACATGCTGCTATTTGAGCATTTTTCTGGCAGGTTAACAGCTCGACAATTTTATTTCCCAGTAACACCTAAATGCCTCCCTTAAGTCCCAGATTAATTGAGGACGTATTATCTAACAGGGCGTCACAGCCAGGAAACTTACATCATGTAATCAGTTGGCGTAAAATCAAAAGAAAGAAAAAAAGCCCAGCTGATAAGTAACTTCACTCTGCCCGGACACGCTAACATAAACAGTCCAAAGTCAACAAGGCAAGCTGTACATTTAAAATGAGGTGTTCATGGTGCTTCTTTTTATTAATCGCCTTTCAATCCAGCAAAGAGCGAGCGTAAATCAGCAAATCGATCCTAGCACTGGTCAACATTGATGTCACGTGTGTCTGCTGCGGGTCTTAAGAGATTAATTGTGTATGTCAGCAGTTTAATGCAGGGATGGATTTAGAGCCCCCCCGGGCTGAGCCTATTTACTTAAATTTAGCAGGAAGTCAGAAGTCTCTTAGAAAAGTTTTTTACTCTGAGCTTCTACTGTTTTGGACCGGGAGTTTGAAGGTAAAGGGACACATGACTGTCCATCCCCAGAAGAAGAAATGGCTGTGTACAGCAAAATATTTCGTGTTAACGTTTAGTAACACCCTGAAAGCATTAAAGAGGAAATCAGTGCTGTGTGAGAGAAGCGGGTTCATCTCTTGATGTTTTCAGCACAGCCTGGCCTAATGAGAGCTCTGTTTAGGACTATACTTTGTGAGAGAAGGGAGGTATTTACCTCGATCTCCTGCAGTTGTTCCTGGTTGTTGGAGTACATCTGCTTGAGCCCCTGCTCCAGCTCCCTGTTCCTCTCCAGAAGGGTCTTCCCCAGCTCGGCTGCCAGCTGCAGGTCTGCAGGAGACACGAAGAGAGGTGAAACTGCAAGTCCTTCAGCATTCATGGCTCTGTACTAATGGTGAAGGAGACCTGACAAGCAGCTTTCATAGGTGCTGTTGGTGTTGGCAGCAATCCAGTAACACAAAGTGTCTCTTTAGAAACTCAATTAAGGAAAGGAATAAAGGCATGCACTTTTACATTTACAGGCGAAGCTCTTTTTCACTCTACATGGACAAAAACATGATAAAATCTGAAGGTGATTTTTGCACACACAGGAACACAAACCCACGGCCACTAGCGTAAAAGCAGCCCGTGCAGGCAGAAAGGATGAATAAAGTCAGAGGCACATTCAGGCAGAGCGGTTCTGTTTTTGCCGCATATGTGAGTGTGCTGCTGACTCCTGGATTTTCTCGCACCCTTCCAGGACTCGCAAAATTTCCACTAAATCAGACTTCAGACTAAAACCACCCCGACTTAAAACCCACAGAAATTGATGCAAATATTGCCCGTGCATATTTTTAAAATTACTTATAATGCCATTCATATATTAAACACCGCGCATCATTATCAGCTGTAACAGTCCTGTAATTCTCTGCCTGCAGGGTAAATAAAGACTAAGTGCGAATCTTTATCTTTAAGCACAGAGACACAAAGACTGAAAGGAAACTGTACCATGTTCAAGGTCTTGCTTGTCGTACCACGGTTCCTCCTCCTTTATCTCAAATTCTTCCTCCACAATCATGTCTGTAAGCATCCTCGGGATTTTATTTTAATTTATTTAATCAGTCAAACTCTTTAAAGATTTATCTACATTGAAAACATGAAACACTTTGAAAAAGGACTTTGCTATACCGAGATAACCGGTTCAGTCAGCGTCCTCTCCCCCCCACAGCCGGCACCGGTGCGCGCTCATCATAGGACAGTCTTACTTCCAGCTCACCGCTCATGAAATCGTCTGCGCGCGGGAACGCTTTCCGGTTTGGTTTTTCAGAATAAGGGTTGCACCACGACACCAGAAAAAGAAGACGACAGCGCATAAAGATTTAAAAATACAAATATGTTAAAGGAAGAAAGAAAGAAACAGATAAACAGCAAGAGAACAAAAGATACAAAGTAAAACTTAAAGTACACTAATTAAAAAGCTGGGCACTTTAGCAGAAACATATTAATTTGGGTTCAAAAACTAAATCTTGTTATTGTGGAATCTGTGAATAACAGATGAAAAAGCAACAGGAACGTGCGCGGACTGGATGTTAACTAATTTGAGAAAAAATGATTCCACTATATTTAAACGTCAGTGGTGTAGTAATGTCTGGTTAACAAAGGTAAAACAAAATTGTGGTTTTATTGTGAAGATTAGCACCCGTGATTTCCGGCATCAGGTCGCCACACCTGCTCCTCCGAGTTTGGTCCGCCAACGATTAATAGCCACCACACGGGGGCGCTGCAGAAACATGACAGCACGAAGGTAGAACCGCAGAAATACCGTAGGCTAATGATCTGCGGTCATCAATGAACAGCAGAAAATCTATCTTTTTAGATAGTTGGTTTAGGAACAATATTATTTTAGTTAACCAGTTATTCGATTCAAATGGTATGCTTTTCTTCTATGAAGAATTTTGTTTACATTTCAATTTAGCTATCAGTCGTGATGATTATACTAACGTTAGTATAATCATCACGACAAATGTGTTAACGTATTTGGATCTATACCTTCAGGGGTTTGTATGCTTTTAAAGAATAAACCTAATATCCCATCAGACCACAGGCCATTGGCATCTCCAATACAAACTGTTGGTAAGATATGCTTTTCTAAGCATTCAAAAAACAACAATAAACCTTTCAGATCTTTATTTCAGAATAGTATAACCACGCTAACATATGTAATTTTTTTCTGGAACCGGTTGACTGATGATATTATGTGGAACGAATAAAAATAAAATAAATTAATACACAGAATTTACCCATCTAAAGATTATCTTCAAAGCAAATTCAAATTAGGCATTGATGCAAACTGTAGTTTTTGTAAGACTTGCAAGGAATCCACTATACGTCTTCTTTGGTTTTGTCCTCTTGTACAAGACTTCTGGCAGAGATTATGTGTTTTTATCTCAGAAAATGTATTTAAAGGATTTGCTCTGTTTTGGAAATATGTATTATTTGGTCTCCACAAAAAACAAAGACAATTCAACAATGATAACAGATATATGATTAACTTGTTAATCTTAATGGGTAAATTTCATATTCACAAATACAAATGTTTAGGAAGACATCCCTCCTTTTATGTATACTCCTATGAGCTTTTGCACTATCTAAATTCAATTAAGAATTCTTCTAACCCTAAAGCTATAAAAACAATGGCTGTATGTGAAAAAATGAAGATCCTTCAATCTCTTCGCTTTTTGGCTTAATCAGCTAAAACTTCTCCCCCTAGCGTATGTGTAATGTAGGTTCTGAATAATGTTTGTTTGTTTGTTTGCTTATGGTTTACAATTTCTGTAAGTACAACACTTTTAATGTAATACTGTTTAATTCTACTTTGTTTTGCACTAATCTTTAAATAAAGGTTGGAAAAAACCCCCAGGAGATCTGCTTCTGCGCCTGCGCTGTTTTGCCCAACAGCTACACGTTTCCATAGCAACCAGAACCGACCGTACCATTGTGGTTTAACTGAAGTGGTTGAAAAACGGTTCTTAGAATTTTATTTTATGTCTTTTCATTTTAATTTTATTAATTGTATTTATTAATTTCTTTAGTTACTTATGTTTATATTATTTTCATTATCTTTCTTTTATATATTGAAATACAGCCTGTATTGGTATTTTCTCAAGTTGGAAAAAGTCTTTGAAAATGTTGCCATATTTGTTGCCATATTTGTTATACTTGTTACATTTGTTTAATTAATTAAAAAACGGATCTTCTTGTAAGTCGAAGGTTATTATTATTTATTTATTTTAATGGATGATTTTTTTGACACAAAAGTATTTCATTACTAACAAAGTGAAAGAAGTTTCATTTAAATTAATTTATAGATTTTATCCAATAAATAGTTCCTACAAAAATATAAGAGTGACATTGTCTTCCCAGAGATTGTTATTATTATAATTTATTTTGGTGGGTTTTTTTTTTAAACGATGTTATCAACATACATTAAAAAGCTCGTGTGAATGTCTACTTTAATTAATTTTAAATATCTTATTCCATTATAGTGACTCTAAATAATTTACTTCATCAATTTAAATTTAGTAAAAAATATCACATAAAACTAATCCATTAGAAGTGAAAGTGCTGCAATTAAAAATCCATTTCTGTTAGACAGTGATATTTAAAAAAAATCTTGATAATGAGGACAAATATGCAGTATTTAACATTTAAGCTCCACCAAGTGTAGGAGTGTTCATCCTCACCATTTCTTTAATTCATCATATTTAATAAGCTGATTATGTGTGTTATAGAAAATCCCAAATTACAACTGTCAACAAACAAACAAACAAACAAACAAACAAACAAACAAACAAAAACTTTCCTGTAAAACCGCAGAAAACTAAATAAATTAGTCTTAAGCCTAGCTATCATAAAACATAAGTTCACTATGAGTAAATGTAAGTTTTTAAACTGTTCATTTCAAATAAAAGCATCTGGCTTTTTTACTCTACATCTCACTGAGTGTCCTGTTTCTTACCATCAGATGGTGGCAGTGTAGTTTCATAATTTGCTTGACAAGCATGACATATACCAGACATGAAAGTCCTCGTTTAAACCAGACAAAGACGATACATGCGCACTGATTTGTAAGAAATTGTTTATTTGAAAACATCAAACGAACTAACCAAGCTCTAATAAATGAACACACCACAAAGAGCTGATCCACAGTGTACACAAAAACAAGCATTTGATCAGCGGTGAAGTCAAAAATCAGTTTTGTTATTGGATGCAGAGGATGAAACACTCTCCATGATTTCTTTTGGGAACCATCCAGCCAGCTTGTTATAAATAATAGTTTGATGTGAGATGATGATGACGAGTACAGCTTCAGCCCCTTCACCTTGTATATCCTCCTATCCAAACAGGAGTTCCCTTTATTTAGTAAAATAATGTGAATCTTTCATCTGTTTAATCACTGTTTCTACTATTGTGCATAAAACAGATGAAACAATAGTATACACTGAATGACTTTGAGACCTCAGATGGATTATTTGTTATGGCTGTATAGCAATATTATGCACATTGCATATGTTATAACAAGCCAATAACAGCAGACAGCTACACAATATATTATAATGTAGTTAAAAAAAATCAGAAATACACCTTAAGCCCAAAAGTATAAGCACAGACAAATAAAATATGTAGACACTTATTATGTAATCATGAAAATAGCTCCAAACCAAAGTACATAGCAGTAGGAACAGATATGATAAACCTTTTATGTTTTTAGTGTCTAGTTTACATTAAATAAGATCCAATTTGCGTGACAGAAACAGCTAACAGTAATCCAGAGATTTGCTCTGCAGCTTCCTCTATACAAAGCTCTTTGAACTTAGATATAACCAAACAAACCTGGGATCTGTATTTCTGTGTCGGTGAGGGGACCCTTGGTCACTGTACAAGGAACAATATATGGATTATATCGTATTATAGTATTATATCTATACATACACCCACAGGTCACTTTGTCAGGATTTTTTTTTGTTAATCTGCTGGGATTTTTTTTGACACTACCATCTCCAGGCTTTACAGAAAGTGATCTAAAAAAGACAAAAAATATCCAGTGAGCAAAAATGCCTTGTTAATGTCAAAGGTCAGAGGAGAATGGCTAAGCTGCTAATTAGAGCTAATAGGAAAGCAAAAGTAAATCATTACAACCCAAGTACAACAAGTCAAACCTTAAAGTAGACGGGCTATTACAGCAGCACTACATGCCACTCAGCTAAGAAATGGAAACTGAGGCTACATTTTCCACAGGATCATCAAAATTAGACAACAGAAGATTGGAAAAATGTTGGTCTGATGCGTCTCAGTTTCTCCTGCAACATTTGGAAGGTGGTGTCAGAAGAAGCACAAGGATCCATCATTGCTTGTATAAATTGTTCAGCCTTTTGCTGATTTATAATGGTGCGGGGGATATTTTCTTTGAACACTTTGGACCCTTTAATACCCTTTAAACGCCACAGGCAGTCTGAGTGTTGTTGCTGCCCATGTCCATCCCTTTATGATCACAATGTATCCATCTTCATGCTTTTAGCAGGATATCAAATATCACAAAGCTCAGATGATCTCAGAATTGTTTTTTGAACATGTCAGTGAGTCCGCTGTACTCAGATGGCCTCCACAGTCCACAGTGCTGAATCCAGTGGAGCACCTTTGGGATGTGGTGCAACAGACGATTCAGTCAGTTGCAGCATCTGCTTCTGTTGAGGCAAAGATTGTGAGTGAGATGTTAGGCTGTCAATGCTAAGGGTAATTAGCACATGGGTGTAACTGAGAAAAATTCCAATAAAACTCTCATGTTGACAGTGCAATTCATTCATCAGCCATCTGCACAATACTATCCATGAGTAAACATCCTAATTACTACGTGTCATTTTAGCCAGGCAGCTGAGTCAGAGGAAGTTTTATTCCAAGACTGTGTGAGCAGTCGTGAGGCTGGAGCGCTCACTGCTGGTGCTAGCCGTCATAGCTGAAGTCACACGTCTCAGTGCCTCCTCAACCCCAGGCAAGATTACTCATGCAGGTTGAAGATTAGTTGCAGTAACATCATAAGCTTTTTCCTTTAAGGCCTCTTAGCTCCAGCCCTTTCATCTTCAACGTGCTCTCGCTTTTTTGCGCTCCACCCTCAGCATGTTCCCTCTCTCCCCATCCAGCCTCCACCATCCTCCTGATTTCTGCGTCTCTGTTCTGTGGCTGTCAGCGAGATGAGAGCAACGGCAGAGCAGGGGCTCTCCACGGGGCTTTGGATGCTCAGAGTGATACAAAAGCTGTGATCTCCTTTCTGCAAAATCAACACGGCTTGTGTTTCTCCTATCTGCACTTACACCCATGTTTTTTTTTTTTTACTTTTATGTTGATGCCGTACTGCCTTTTAGATTTTATGGGGTGTGAAATATCAGAACAGCAGAATGGGACCCCATGCGCTCATTCAGCCTGGCCTGTTGTCTTATCTCCCTGGTAGAAAATGATTAGAAGAGCATCTCAGACTAGATTTCCACTCATGTTTTCTGTGTTTCAGTAAAGTGAAGCAGCACAATAATAGCCCCGCAAATAAACAGAAGCCAGATAAACTAATGGGGCTGAGGGGGGGGGGAATGAAATATTACAGTCAAGAGTGAAGGCAAACAAGATGATTGCCACTGTGCTCACCACCCAATTCACATATTCCTCCTCATCCCTGCAGCGATCTGGGTTAGTAATGATGTTTCTTGCTGCCACAGCGTGGAAGTAGTGACATTAATGGGCGACAGCAAACAGTAATGAGTCGTTAAAAGAGAGATTTGGAGCTTTACTGATCCGTTTCCATACCAACTGTCTTGGCTGTGGGGATTGGATCCTTTCAGTGTTTGGGAGCAGGGGGTGTAATGGGATTTGAGGAAGTGCTTGTGGGGAAGAACCTCAACACAAAAACACACATATAGTACATACTGTATGTTGACTGTGTGCATGTGTGCATGTGTGTGTGTGTGCGTGCGTGCTTGTTTTAAGGTAATCTTCAAAGCTCTGTCTTTCAGCAGAAATCCTCCCTGACAGGCGGAGAGAGCAGAGAGCAGAGAGCCTGCGGCGATTTTAATTTGTTGTGATTTCTTATTTTCTTTTCCGCTTCCTCTTTCTTCTTGCCTTTTGTTCTGGACACATGCACAAACAGCCAAGGATGGGGAGATATACTGGTGCTGAGAGGAGTGTTGCCGTGACAACCAGGCGTTTGCAAAAAAAAAAAAATCAGCATGATGCCAACTCTCATGCAGGATCGCATATGGGGAGACAAAGACGGTGGCAGAAGCCATCCGCGCGTGTGTTTAAAGAAGATATTACTTTTATATTACACTGGTTCCTCCATGTTGTTTACACGGACAGGATGCAATAAACAGAAAATGATAAATGAGAGAAATGAGGGGGGAAAGAGAAGGAGAGATAACATGGGGAGAGACAGATGACGATTACGATAAGAGAAATTGGATTTGGCTGAAAGATAGCAAAGTGTTATCACTGAACAGCAACATCAAAGCAATCGTTGACTGGGAACACTAAACTTTAAAGAAAAAAAAAGTTAATTTCATAAGTAATCTCCCAGCCCGGGGCTCGTGGGTAAAACAAAACTCTATGAAGTAGATGAATTTAGCTAATCTCTTTCCCACAGCTTCAGGGGGATCACAGAGGCACAGGGATAGAAAATTGCCCAAGTGCCTGATTTGGTGCTGAAATTTTATGAAAAAGAGACATCTTATGGCTTGGGTTCAGTTTTGCTCTGCTTTTGAATCAAGATCCAAGAGAAGCTGTAGAGTCTGAGGATGAGAAGAAAGGTTGAATAATGACTGGCAGCTGTCTCCTGTTCAGATGTTTTCTGGTGTTTGCAGATGAAAAGCGACAGGGCTGATGTTGCATCAATGCGCAGCGCTGACGTAGCAGACTGGAGTGATGATGGATGGTGTGTGTGAGGCCAGTCGCTAAATGTTGGTTCGAGAAAAAGCCTTCAGTTTAGAGCTGAAACGATGAGTCAATGAATAATATCCCATCAGAATAACAGATAGATGGCCAAGAAATTTTGTTGAGGTCTGCAGTGCTACCACATAAGCTGTACAAGAAAGATGGATGTAGCGACCTGTGGGACCATGATTTAGAAAACTAGCACCATGTTGTATTCAGTATAGTACATGTGAACCTAGAATTTTAGACCATAGTGTTATTGCGGTAACAATTGATAAGATTATTCATAAAAAGGAAGGGAGGATGTTTTTGCTATGGACCTCTATACTGCTTTTTTTTAAAAAACTAATCGCCCCATGCTGGCAATTAAAAAGAAAACAGTTTTAAGGGACTTGAGCACTGCCTTTTTACTTTTCCATCTCGTCTCAGTTGTTTTTTGTTTATGGTGAGAACTTGATCTGATCTCCTTCCACACCAGCTAACAGGTCAGGTGCACACTGCAAGCTTAAGCTAAAAGCCTTCCAACATCCAGGTACGTTTTGCATTTCTGTGATGTAGTACAGTACAACAGAACTAAAGAGTGCACAAACTGTAGCAAGCAGCTACCAGCTTCTTTGAAACACATGAGGCAGTGTACTAACTTCAAGACATCTCCACAAAATCCATTCCACATATCCACTAGACCTTCCTGTACGATGTTCCTGCCCCATAGTCAACTTACCATGAACCATTTTGAACAATTTTATGCAGTTTGTAGGGATTTCTCTATATGACAAGATACCAAACCACCAAACCAAGCAACACATTTGCAACTGATTTACATCAACTGATTCAGGCCAGAGTAAACGAACCATAAGCATGAAAATGCCCTTAGATTGTTTTAAATGTATCTGTTATTTACAGATTTATTTATTTATTTGGGGGGTGTTCTGAATAAACCAGTATAAACAACAAACGTTGTCTCATTCTGCATGTATCAGTAGCTTACAGAGTGTAGATTTCTTGCATTGTTAAAAGGTGAGAACCAAGAATTTTATTATTAGATTACATATTTAACTAACAAGAAAAAGACCCTGGTTTGATCCTGGGAAGAGACGCTAATCCCTTTGGGGTTGTGTCACGAAGGGCATTAAATATTTGCCAAAGGAAACATTTTTGTGACCCTCTGTAAATAAAGGAGCAAAAGTAGCTTTTTCTTCTTCTTGTACACACAAAATTTATGTATGTAGTCTTGATAGGACTCCTTCAGATTGTAGAAGCTTGAAACCCAAATGATAGTATTCCTCTTAATTTAGAGCGATCATCGGGCTACATTTTAAACGCTGCTTTATAATCAGATACTTTCACTGATGATATCCCCATCAAGCCTACTTGTTTACATGCAAAAGTGAGATTGTGGACACGATAAACACAATCAGCATTTTGCATCAAAACATTTTATTGCAGAATATTTTGTTATGACACTTGATGTGTTCTACCCACAGAGTTGAAGTCATGCATGCTTCACAGACCACCTACCCTTACTGCTGTTGTAGATAAAATCAGGTTTACAGAACAGATCTGGCACATGTGCTTTGTCCCTGATATCATTTGATCATTTAGATTTCCCTTTTCTCAAAGCCTAAAGATTGGTCAAATCTAGCATGAGAGTCCTTATAGAAGCAAGGTTCAGCTCTTCTTTAAGCCGAGCCTTGTTGTGACTGCATTTCTGTGTATCTGATAAGTTTAAGACTCACAAACTGGAAAAAGCTGAGCAGATCACTTCTGCCCAGCAGTGCGGTGCAGTCCAACTGCTGAGTGAAGACAAACCGGCCTGGCAGCTCGCTCTGTTTGATCCCTTCTGATGTGAAATGCTTCTTCCTGGATCAGCTTCAAATGCAGCATTCTGAAGCAACACACTCAGACAATTTTACCGACAACAAATCAAAACGTGTATTTTTTTTTTTGGAACACTTTTTGCCACCGTCAGCCAAAACCTGCTGCTGTGCTGAATTTATTTTGCAGCCAGTTTCTGTTTTGGATGTTTCCTCTTACAAAGCTGATAATGTTTTATTAGCTTTACTGGAGCTGCAGCAATAAAAAGGAAATAGTAGAAAAACGTATTTTCCAGCAGCAGTTTAAATAATTGAAGAAGAGCACCTTTCATGCACAAACAGGGACAGGGCCTCGTGTGGCTTTCTTTATTGAAACTGTATATTTATAGATGAATGACTCATGAGTGTCTGGGTGAGGGTTTTGTCTAAAACCAGCATTGAAAAAACTGCTTCAGTGCTTACACTCATAGATTCTCCGAATCACTGGATCAGTTTTGTAAATACGTTTTATATTTTCCCATTGTTTTCAGCATCATGATGATGGTAGAGCTCTAACATGTTGGTCCAAGTTCACAGCAGATAATCAGTGACTCCTTGAGTTGTGCTTAAATGTCTTTGCTCATTTATTGATTCAAAAAAAGTCACAATTCTGTATATATTTAAAGATATTTATGGTTATGAACTCCTGAGTCGTTTTCAGCCAAATACAGGTTGTAAACTGGTGTTTAGAGTCCAAAAATAACCTTAATGTTTCTATCCACAAGGCTTAATTCCATTATATGTTTTAGTGTTAATCTTTACTCCTTTAATATTTAAAAGCAGAAAAATTTCGGGTCCCAGTTTTTTCTCAAACTCCTGTGATCTCTAACTGCAAATTTTATATAATTTAGTGAAAAGATTATTATCTTTTTAAGCCAAAGACACAGCAACTTAATGAAGTAATGAAGTAATTTAAAACTCATTTAAAACATCAAACATAGCAGGGTCTATTCATGTAATCCAAACTAAGCTTTAAGGTAAGCTAAAGCCATTACAACCAGGAATATCTGGATAAACTGATCTTCCCCACTTGGGAAAATTACTTTTAAAAACCACCGCAATGCTACTGAGCAAACAGTAAGTACAAACGCAAAACACACACTTGTCTGCATCTGCAATAAATAATATGGATTTGTAGAAATGCTTATGGACAGTGGTTTAAATGTTGTGTATTTTCTATCATAAAAAGTGATTCTGTGTTTGTTCCATGAAGGTCAGTTTCTCAGTTTGTGTTTTTAACTCATCTGGCCTTAGGACTGATGAGCTTGTGCCATGAGGAGGCATTGGTCTTCCATCTGTCCATCCAAATTCACAAGAGTCACTGCTCTTCCTAGAGCATTGATCAGAATTTTATCAAACTTGCGGACAGCGGTCACCTAATGGGTCTTCATCCAAATTGTGCCCCAGATCAAGGTCACATGTATCACGTTATGGGCTGATCTTCACGGACACTAATAATTTCACCACATTCTCTCTCATGACGTACTGAACAATATTCAATTCAAAGCCTTTACCATTTATTAACATAAGATTCTCAATGCACAAATTGATAAAGACCTTGAACTGAAATGAGGAACTAAGTGATGTGATAGCTTTAATCCTGTTCCATGTTGCATCGTGTTAAATGAATCTTTTTTTCTCATAATCATATAAGGAATGGTCCTGTTGGTTGACTCCAACATTAAGACGGTGCAGATGGGACCTTCCAGTGGAATTCTCATTAGTTTGTGCAATGGAGGTAATCCATTTTTTCCTGTACTTCACACATTACAATAATCTGTGATTTATGTGCAATATTAAGCTGGATGAGTTTCCACGTCACTGATGTTCAGGTTTTATCTTCATGAGAGATGAGTGAAGCTGTGACACCATGAGTGCAGTGGGTTACTCCACTGATGGCAGTTCCTGGCTTAAAAATGCTGCTTAAAACACATTACTGACTGAGTGCTGTGAAGCAAAACACCACTGTTCTGCTGACCTGAGAAGAACCATGCTCCTAATAAAAACTAATAAATGAGTTAAGTCCCATCTAAGCAATGTGTAGCTGCTAGTGAACGTCCCAGGCTCTGCTTTGCAGGTAATCCTCGAATGTGTTTACCACCCCATCATAAGTCAGTCTGCTTTGTTTTCAGTAGCATCTCAAAATTGAGACAGTTTTAACTCAAGTTGCTGAATTTCCTTGACATACAAGGGTCTCTGGTTGTCATATCACTACTAATATTTTTATGTGTCCATTTGCCCCCTATAAAATGTTAAAAAGCCATCATTAATCATGCCTAAGTGACATGTCTTACTCAGAAATGTATTCATTTTCATACATTTTAAAGGTCACTTGGAGAGTTTTTGAGGAAAATTTTCTGCATAGTCTTAAATCTGCTACAGCTTGAGACCAACGACACAAAATGAAGTTAAATTCAGTTAAGTAATTCACCCTGACAAAAAATGTGTCCGCGCGCGGGCGTGTGAGCGCGACATGCTCGTGGCATTAAGTTTTTGCAGAGCTCAACATTATTTCACCCAAGATTGGTTCAGCGTGTGTGTGCGTGTGTGTGCATGCATCACTGTGTGTTTCATCCCGTTTATAGTGCCGCACCCTGCCTTCTGTGCGTAAAAGCCACCACGTAGCCGACATCATCATCATCATCATCACCGCACACCACGTTTCTTCCAGCAGCGGGACGAGCCGGAGGATAACGGTTCACCTCACGGGCAGGTTGGACACAGAGATGGGAGAGGAGCGGCGGCTTTTCTGGCTATGACACAGACACAGCGGGCGGGAAGGATGGCTCTCACCAGCCGGGAAATGTTGTGCTTGATCGGAACCGCCTGTCTCTGGCTGCCACTGTTAGCTGAGGTACTGTATCCTGCCTGCTGCTGATGAGGATGTGTTTTTTCTTTATAGTGCAATGTGCCCTGATTTATTTCTTTTCTTTTGTGTGTCTCTCTGTGTGTGCTTTCCTTTTTTTTGAAGCCATGTCCCGTGGTGGTCACGCTTTGCTGACCTCTGCTGCATTTCATTAAAAAAAACAAAAAAATCGAATGAGTCCGACAGCCTGATTAAACTGACAGTTGTATTGATAAGCCTGTAGAAGAATTCAGGGCTGTGCCGCCACGTTGTAAGGTCTATATCACAGAAAGGATGCTTTCGTGTTTTTTCTCTCTGGGCTGCATTTCCAACAATGCAAGTGCAGGTCAGAAATTTAAAGAGCACCACATTTTAGCCAATTAATGGTGACATGAAGGTACACTGCCCAATTAAGCGGAGTCTACATTGTCGCACACACCCATTCGTGCTGGGTGACAAACACAACCCCTCCACCTTCCTCTCTTTTCTCCTGCTCCTCATCCTCTTCCTCCACCCCCCGCGGCAGGATATCATGAGAAGAACCCGTCGGTGCCTCCTCTGCCCCCGCGGTGCTTGGGGAACGGACCCAGCACGGGCTGTTAAAGCTGTCACTACATGTCAGCGCAGAAATGTTAAATTCGAAACGCGAGGAAGCAGGTGTTTCTGTCATGCGTGGGTCAAAACACGCGTTTCTGCAGCAGCTGGAAGTCAGGTTCACTCATTTGTTCTGTGTCTTGCAGAAGCAACGCAATCAATTAATGATCAATCAATCAATTTTTCGTCACATTCGTCCAGTTTTCCTCTCACTGCAGTTGGAGTGTGTTGGGTTAATATGCAGCATATGAGCCGAGTAGCCAGTGTAGAAGTCATTAGTGGAGTACAGCAGTGTGCGGGATTTAATTAGACCCACTTACACTGAAAGCAGCCGTGCACATCGAGCACACCGAGCACGCTGCAGATGAATTCCTAATTTTTCATCTTTTTTAGACAGTTTGTGTTTTCCCCCCTGGCAGGAATTCTTGGAATTCAGAAGCTCTTCATTTTGTTGGAAACATGTGAACAAAACAGAAAATTAATCTGGAGATCTCTATACCCTACAAACTGCTTTCCTGTGGCTCAGTCTGTGGAGACTAAAATGCTTGTATGTAAACAATAGGCAGAAACCAGCCTCCAATTTACATCACAGAATACATTTTTGTGTCAGCTTCACTTAATAAAGAGCCAATATACAGCAGATTTACAAATATGAATTATATTATTAATAATACAGTAGCATAATGTTAAATAAAATGAATGTTTCTGCAGATTATGAACCCTTATTAGAGGCTACAACATCAAAGTTAATGGGATTTGTGATAAAATTGCTTTATGATTTACCTCTGCCAAGGAGGTTATTTGATGTATCGGATGGTTGAACAATATTTTATCACACAAACTGAAACATCCAACTAAGAATCATATTCACAAATCTACAGGATACTAGTAACAGCAGAGGGTGGCAAAAAACACCCTCTGCTGTGAAATAAAACAGGGAGCTTAAATTGAATTGGCCAGTGAGGACATGTGCATGAACAAAGCTGTTTGTAGTCATGGAATCTAAGGAATTTGATTGGAAGATTGGAATGAGGTTTTTTTAGGTCCTGTGTTTGCATCACTTTTGTGTTGGAGGAACTGCAGATTCATGAATGATCATTCGCATGTCTTCAGGGACTGCAGTCCTCCAGGGATATTGGTTGGATAAAAGAGTGGAGCAAAAACAGTTGAGTATTGAGTATAGATGGTGCTTTCAGTTGGAGGACCTCTTCAGAACACTTTAGGACAAGACCCCATTCCCGTGTTCATTGCCAAGAAGATCATGTCTGTTAACTGGAGTAAAACATCACCACTACCACAAATCCTGTAGACACACGCATAATGGCGTTAGCGAAGCTGTGAATTAGTATGGATACATTCATAATGTATAAAGTCACAATGGCCTTGAACCCTTTAAACCTTAATTGTCAAGGAATGTTCAGCCATACTATGTCCAGTGTTTAGTGTTCTGTGCAAGATTTATGAGTTATTAATAAAAAGTTGCAGACTGTTTTACTTGTTTTAGTTTTTTACCAAAGGTGTGGCTTGACCCACAAGTGGTTAACTTTTGAATTGAATCTGGATCTGAAGCCCCTTTTTCACAATAGTCATAATGAAAGAAGAAAAACTGTGAGACATTGTCATAAACTAATCTGGATCCAAAGACTCAATGAATGTGTGGTGTGAGGGGACCTTTCGGCCTTGGTGGAAGCATGCTCATGTATTCAGCTAGGATATCTGTTTATATCAGCTGAACCTCCATATAAATCGATGCTGATTTTGCACTGGCTGAACATTGAGGTTACTGTAGCGAGGAACTTTTTATAATCAAGATTTCTTTGTGTCACTTGCATAAAGGGGGGAATAAAAAAAATCATCACCTGTTTTGCCAAATTTCCATATTAAACATCAGGATTCAACCTCAATTTAACAGTGAGGTCAGTTAGTGGAGGAGAATCCTCCTAATCCTGCTCTGCTGGTTATAAACTAACCCTCTCTGCAGCTGGTTTTCTGTCAGACCTGATAAATACTTTCACTTTTCTTATCTGTGCCTGACAATCATTGTGTCACTATGCTTTCAGCACCACCGTGAAGTCTTCTGCAGGTCCCCAGGCTCCCTTGTAATAACACATAATAGGAAATGCCAAGTAAAATCACTCTACCCTTTAAAGGTTTTGACCCTTTTAAGGTTTCGCATCATAAAAGTGACAAAAATCATCATTAATATCCCAAAACCTTACCAGGTGGCACGCACGAGTGTGATCGTTTATGACTAAAAGCATCACTTTGGAGCAACTTCCTATCTCAGTGCTGCAGCGGTCTCGATTATTGCCTATTTATTTGTTGCCCTTCCATCTGGTGTGGTGCGTCTGTTTGCATGGCCAAACACTGGACGCAGGTGCAAGAGCAGATTAGTGCCGTAATTGAGCCGTGTGATTGACATGAGCGTAGATATCGGCACCCGTGTCTGCTATCACAGGTCGCCTGTTCCTGATGTAATACCATTAAGCTGAGTCTTCTGGGAGGCGTTTGCGTGTTGGTTTCACGCGTGCGTGTGCAGTGGCCAGAAACAGTGACAGGAAGCAGAGAGCAGAACTCACCTGTGTGACGGTGAAATGCGCTGTATATCGCTGCCCTCTCAGCAGAGCAGATGGGCTGTGTGTTCTGTAAATGTGTATCTGATATCTAAAATGAAATAAACACTGCAATATAAACTCTGATGCTGTCTAGTACTGTGTGTGTTTGGAGTTACTGTGCTGTACTCTCGTCCCTGGGTTGCTTATACTTATACTTCAAGTGGTGAGAATCAGGGAGTAAACTCATTAATACATCGAAAGTACATCGAGACGACTTCATGTTCAAGGATAAATGCCAACAAATCAGAATACTTTAGGGGGAAATGCTTGAATCTGCATGTAAAGTTGCACAAAAACTAAATATACGCAGTACTCAAGGGATTACCCCGTGTGCAGTAAACCATTAAAGAGGACCTCTTCTGCTCGTCTCCAGCTCCATGTTTTTTATTCTATGACTCAAGAGTAGCTTTGCATGATTCACAGATCAAAATAATCCTTATTTATCTTATTCTGGGCCTTGGTGCACCCCCTCAGTTCATCCTTTGTCTGAAATAGAGAGTTTCAGTTTCTCTACTCTTCAGTTAACTTTTATTCTGAGTGGCTGTCCCTCACAAGTATTAGGCTGGAACAGCAGGTGAGCAGGGCACCTGTGCTTCAGATATATCCGCTCCTTATGACGTCTTACAGAGCCATGTTTAACACGAGCATCTGTGTATGAGGCATGAAATGAAACGAAATTATCTAAAATATACACCTTATAGATAGAAAATTACCTGTCTTATTTTATAACAATGGCCACAGTTGCTTCCGTGCTCAGTGAAGGTAATTGTAGAGATAATCTTGAGACCTTATGACTCTCTGTCCATTAAATTTGTTTCTAATTAGACTCAATGAAAGGATTTTTCTCCTTTTTTGGGGGTGTTAAGGCGCTATTATCGAGCTGCAGTCCAGCTGTTTTGGTGCTTTCACATTTGCTTTTTGCAATTCATAATTATGAGGAGTCAGATACGGCCTGTAACTAATCATCATGCATATTTTAGAATGCTGTTTATGCGTCACGACTCACTAAAGTTCAGACTTTGTAGTGGAAAATGAATCATGCGCTGGTGGCCTAATTTCCACCAGTTTTCAACCAAATCTGCTTAGAAGATCTTTGCCTTTTTATGTTTGCTTTTAAATGAATTTCATGTTTTTTTCTTGTTCTTTGTTTACTATTATACCAAGATGAAATTCTGGTCCTTTGTCTCACTCTCTGTCTTTCTCTTGTGCATGCAGGTGGTGGCTGAAGACAGCTACTTAAATGAGGTGCAGAACTCAGGTAGGCGAGAGGCGACGCTCTCATCCTCTTTCTGTGCATTTACTTTCTCCTCCCATCTGTCCTCCCCTCCTACACCATCTCTCTCCTTTCTGCTGTTTTCTCCGTTCCCTCCAGTTTAACCCACATTCTGACTCAGACTCTCACAAAGCCCCTCCCACTCTTTCCTACCTCTCCTCTCCCCCTCATCCTGGCCTGCGCCCCTCTGCCTTTCATTTTCCTCTTCTTTCTTTCTCCGCATCCCTGAGAGGAGTGAAGGGCATGATGAAGATAGGAGGGGGGGTTGGGGCAAAGAACTCCTCCCTCTCGGCTCATTTCCAGTGCGGTGAAACATCTCCGCTTTAACACTCGCCACACACTGACAGACAAGCGCCCATGCAGTCAGAAACACACCATCCATCACGGGGAATCCAAATTGTGGCTTTTTAACAATACTGAACACCTGCATAAATTCACATACTGCTAAAATTGCCTCTTTTTATTGGGTGGAAATGAGGATAAATGGTGTAAAAGCAAATTTCCTCAGGTTTCCAGATTTATTAATGTGTTTTGTGTAGAGGATGTTGTTGCTACACACCCACCCCCCATACAGCCAGCCTCCGACTGTGAACCGTGTCAAATACTCATTGTGGCTGGGAAACGGATTACGGGAGAAGGGAGACTGAGTGTTCCCATGGCGATGGGCAGAGTGCGGTTGTCGTGGCAATGAGGAGGGTGTCGAGTATTGTGTGAAATGCATTAAAGAGCGTAGTGAAATATTAAAGTGGTGAAATATAAACAAGGGGAGAATTTAGGGATCATATTGAGACATGAAAAATCATAATAAATGTTCGTTTTGAGCGATACTGAAAATGTTGCTTTTGTTTAGTTACGTAACGCTTTTTTACTTTATTAAAATTTTATGAAGCTGAAGATAAAAGTTTGATTAATGCTACTGTGCAGCTTTTAAGCATGTTTTTGCCATTCAGCACAACAAATGCAAAATATATATGTGAAAATATTACATGATTTATATGGTAAGATTACGAATTACAAAGCAGTAAGGGAACATGGCAGTGTATCCTGTGTTTATTTTAAATATTTGATGATTGTTTGTTTGTATTTGTGCCTAAGTGCTTAAAAAGAAGGAAAAATGGCTCAAAGATAAAGTTGTGCATTTATTTTTCATCAGCATCGACACAAAACGTCAGCGTTAACTCTCCAGCCACCCAACTAGTAACTACAATGACCTTGAGGTGTAATTCTTATCTCCAATTGTGTTTATCTCATCTATATTGTTTCTTTTCTCTTGCCGATATTCTAAAATGCTCAACTTATTTTGATTTTCAATCATTTTTAGCTCATCCGGCCAAACGTCTGATGTTTTTATGCCACGAATATGTGTCAGATGGACAAGAATTGCAGGTGTAGTACCTGAGCACAGTGATCATATAGTGGATTTTCACCCAAATTCTGCTCAAGGCCAAAGTCACGTTTGTCACTTTATTGGAAATTTTACCATTTTTCAACTTCGAGTATTTATGGAAGAGGATTAGGGCCACTGAAAAACAAAAGTGGGCACGTCTTTTTTCCCCCTGCTTTTCCAGAATTCTGAGAAAAAAGTCACAAGTCTGACTTTAATCTCAGAATTTTGACTTTTTTCTCAGAATTCTGGAAAAGAAGAAAAAAAAATACGTGCCCCCTTTTTTCTTCTTCTTCCTGTGGCCCTAATCCTCTTCCGTAGGTACTGGCCAGATTTTAGTGCAACAACATTAATTTGCCTTGGACATGACTGTTTGGCTCCTCCTTGACTTCTCAGTGTATTTTAAGCCTCATTTGTTTGCGGAGTACTGCCAACTAACCAGTAACACAAAAACCTATCACTTTCTTTCTGTACACATTACATTAACTTCTAAACTGTGCTGGATATGAGAGAGGTGAAAAAAGGAGCTACAAAATCCACAAATTGTAGGCAAAAAATGTCATTTATTTTGACTTTCATTCCTCACAAATATTATTTATTTGGATATTGCAAAAAAATACAAAAACCATTGCAACGAGTCAGGGAATTCTGACTCCAGTTTGACACTTGAAAATTAAAAAAGATCGATGTTCAATCAGGTATATATGTAATATTAAATATATCAAAATTAAAGGAACAGTGTTTTTCTCTGACTTGCTATGTGGATATATCTGTTGTATCTGTTTAATATACTGGAATCTACTTTAGCAGTGCTCACAGTGCCCAAAAACACATACAAAAGAATACACTACTCCGCAGCAACATTTCTTTCTACAAATCCGTAAACACGTGCAAAATGTGCATCTATTCGTGACTTACAGAAGCACATCCTTTTAGTCCTTTCACCACTTTACAGACTCCACTCGTACCTCCATGTCGGCTATATAAGTAAGAACACCTGGTGAATTCATATTATGTCTTGAAATCACAGGTGTTGCTCCCATTTACAGCACCACTTTCTTTTCAGTTAAATCCTCAATTTTATTATTTCCACCCATTCTTCTCCCTCGTTAACATGCTGTTCGATCTTCTGTGCACGAAGTGCCGAACTCGTTACAAGCCTCGAACCTTTCACACTTAAACTGACGTCACCATATGTAGCAGAAAAAAAACCCCTCTATAGTTTAGTCTTTTTTTTGTAGTGTAATGAATTAGTCTGCCTGTTTATAAGATGAAGCCACCGTCCTACATTCATAAGACAATTATGAAGCTGCCTGGCAATGTGTCATAACGTGATAGACTAAATAATTTAATTATTATACGAAAAACTGTGATAATAAATAACTCATTAGTCATTAAATGCACATCTAAACTTTCTGAAGGTTTGAATATTATTTTCCTCCTTACATTCACTGTTTTTATCAGTTTGCTTTTCCTTTTTACTTGTCAAAACTGGATTTATTCTACTGTCATTTCTTTATATTTTCTTTCCAAGGAGCCAGTCTTTCTTGTAATTTTAAAGTGGTCTGCAGCAATAGTTCTTCAGGCTTTCTGGAAGATTTTTCCATCATTTTCAGTCCCATCCTTGTACCTGAACGTTTTCAGACGAGAGAAAAATGCCCAAATGTTGTGTCAGTTTGACGAAACACGTTAGAATTGTTGATCTATTTTTCTCTAGCTAATTAATAGCAAAAAGAAACCAAACAAAACTGAAAAAAATCTGTACTTGGATAGGCGATTAGCAAATTTAGCAAGAAAACCTCACATATTCACACTATCTCACTGATAAATATCTGATAAAGACATTAAATATCCAAAACGTCCTTCATATTGGATATATGTCTTTAAATGTAAGGCACTTAGCTTTTACCCCACAAAGACTCAAACAGAATAAAATATTTGATTCAAAGGGTGAGTCTCTGAAGCCCCGCTGACTCGCTTTCACCAACAGGAACTATTATCATGGGATCTAAGTTGGAGCCAAATTCATTGTCACAGGGATTAAAGTACGGATAGAGCTCCTCGGTAAAGAAACACTCAGTGAAAGAGTAAATAAGTGTTGCAGCCTCCGTGTCCCAAAATGATATTTGACCTCGGTCGTAATCCACAAAAACCCCGATCCGCTCCACTTTCCCAAAGTGTACCGGCTCATCCGGAGAGTTGAAGGTTTCAAACTTATTTTCCAGGAACCACATGGCCCACAGCCCACTACGCGAATCCCGACTGAGTGACCCTCTCCTCTGGACCGACGCAGCAGCCATGCCCAGACACCACTCGGTCTTCTGGCCCACGTAAACCTCGAAGTAAAACTTGCGGGATGAGAAGCTTCTGTTTCCCAGAACTGCAAGATGCTCAGTGAACATGCTTGGGTTCGAGATTTGGTTTGCCCACCATCCTGAGCGCATGCTGTATCTTACTTGTTTCAAATCGTCCGATATCATGAGCAGAGGATGAGCCGTGTCCGGATCCAGCAAGACGTTCACTTCGTACTGCTGCATATATCTGAGCGTGGCTTTATTTGACACGTCTGATCCGTCGCACAGTTTTTGTATGTCTGTGTTCATTTTGTTGAGCGTTGTTCGCAGCTGGGAGACGGAGTTTTTCAAAGATTCGCCTATGTGTTGTATCTCCAGGTGTCGGTTAAAGCTGAGATGGGAAGGATCCATTGTTTGAGGCAGGACGGAGGAGCTTGGGTAGTGCCGGAGAAAATGGAGCTGATCTTTAGTTTGCTTTAGCTCAATCAGCTTCACACTCGTCACCTGCAGCTCTGTGATCTCCTTCTCCATATCACTAATTACCCCTCCTGCTTCTTGTTCTACAGTTTTTTGCTTCTCCTCGATGACCGCGATGAGCTCTGTCTGACTCTTCTGAATCTCAGACACCAGGTCTGTTAGGTCCTGCACGCCGCTGGCAGTCACCTTTTCAGTTTCTGTCTTGCTTAGCTTTACTGATTCCTTCACTTTCACAATGTTCTGGAGCCTTTCCTGGATCATCCGCTGCACTTTACCCTCAGTGTGCTCCAGCAGGTTCTTCTTCTCGTCGTACGCCCGCTCCACAGGAACAACAGAGTGCTCCTTGTGGCGGGAGCTGGAGCAGACGTCACACAGCAGAGCGCTGTCGTCTCTGCAGAACCACATCAGCAGCTTGTTATGTTCCTCACAGATCCGCCCCTCCAGGCTCGCCACAGGTTCAATCAGCGTGTGCTTCTTCAGTCCAGGGGCAAGGTGATGAGGCGCCAGATGAACGTCGCAGTATGAAGTCTGACACTCCACACATGATTTAATTGCTTCTTGCGGCGTGTCGGTACAGATGCCACATAGCACCCCAGCTCCAGGGCTGGCCTGCAGTGAATGAGCACTCCAGGTGTCAAAATCTTTAGCTTTAAGCGACAAGACGTTTGACGCGAGCTCTGAAATGAAAGTGTTGACCTTGAGATCCGGTCTTCTTTCAAAAGCGTGATTACAGACAGGACACCGACAGACTTGCACATCTTTCCAGTAGGTTTCGATACACAACATGCAGAAGTTGTGTCCACATGGAGTGGAAACTGGGCGAGTGAAGACATCCAGGCAGATGGGACACAGAAACTGGTCCTCAGAGAAAAGACTGCTGCCAGATGCCATTTCTAAGAAAACAGACAAACACTATTAAATCTAGGCCAACATTCAGATTAGCTGCTTTAGCTAAAATAAGTTCATGAGCTATTCTGGAGCTTTTAACAGCAGCTGTCACTGCATTTTTAGTGGAAGTTACCTTTTTGCCTAACTCTTTAAAACAACCCCCGAGAGTTTACTTATATAAGCAAAAGGCTTATCTTTGCATTTAGTGCTGTAATTATTTAACGCTGACTTTAACCATTAAAGTTAAAACTCGAATGGCAGGTTTCGCTCTGTTGTTTTCAGGCTGCGGAACAGGATGCGACCTGTGCGATCACCTTAATGAGCCTCAGTATTGCCCGGGAACAAATTTTTCCTTTTTCAGCCAGCATCGTTCTGATAACATTCAAATCACTTCATAACCAGATAGTCTGCACTTAAACCACAGAGCAAATGTACCAAACTGCACCATCATCGAGACTCAGGATTAAATGGACCCATGCTTATAGACTGGGTTTTTAATAAATGCCGTTCTTTCTCGTTTCATTTTCAAACTATGTATTTGCATTCTTTTTTTTTTAAACCTGTTGCTATGTAGTAACTTGGCATTTTCCTGTATAAATAAAGATGAATTTATTGCTAACTTCATGAATCTTTATTAACTTTATTAACCTTATGAATTTAAAGCCACTAACCCATATAAAAACAGCACCTGGCTGTGCAGATCTGAGCTGCAGATCTCTAATAACATAACTACTGATGTTATTCACAAATAGACTGATTAGATGAGCTAATGTGAGAGCTCACTATATGGAGATGTGGGGTAACACATACCCACAGAGCAGACAGGTCTGGCCCGAACCTGGTGTCAAGCCGGCACTGCTGGGTGACTTCTGGCATGGGTAAGTGGTATGTCATCCAGATATGGGCCAGACCTGGCATAGATGGCACTGTTTATGTGATGGCATGCCACATCTGGGCTGATTGTGGTTTGGTTTATGTGGCCCAGGCTCATAGAAAACAGGTCTTCCCTGGATCCGGCATCAAGCTGGCCCTTCTGACTGACTGGTGTCATGGCAGGGTGTACGTCAACCAGACGTGGGCCAGGTCTGGCAATGACAGCACTATTTATGTTCCTATTTTCCTATTTTAGTTAGAAGACCCAAATGCCATGTTGCAATACTATACTGCTATGGTAGCCAATGTTTCAAATGCAGATTTGACAGGTTTGTGAGTGTACACTTTATCCTAAACCTAGTGAGGGTTTACTCATGTTTGCTACTGGTTGGCTATAGCGCAGGAGATAGAGCAGGTCACCTACTGATTGGAAGGTTAGTGGTTCGATCCCAGTCTGCATGTCAAGAGTTTGAACGTAGTTATGAAGCACTCAATTTAGAGGAAGTGGGTGAATGTGGCATGTTGTATAGAGCAATTTGTGTAATCTGGGAGAGTAGAAAAGCGCTATATAAGAATCAGTCCATTCACTGTCTGAACAGAGTTTTCTCATGTTACTATTGTGTTCTGGCACATGTTGTTATTACATGGCTTGATTAAGGTACACATTAGGCTGACATCTGGGGGCTGAGCTGAAACTGTTCTGGGCCAGCAGTGTGTCTGCAACTGGCCTTGTGCGGGCCACCTCTGGCAAACCTGATCTGGGCCACCAAAGGGTCGTCATTCTTTGCGGTATGTGGGCCATGTGTAAGCACATTGTGTGGGCCAGATCCGGGCCATACAAATTTTGCTATGTGGGTATAAAAGCACACTACAGTCACTATGCACAAAAAGTGCAGTAAGGACAGTTAATAAGATCGGATATATTTCTAAATTCAAAAATGTGGAAATTCACAGATCTGGTCAGATTTAAAACTGGTCAAATAATATTCAGAAGAAGAAATAATGTGTTACCAAAAAATTTTAATGTTAAAAGTTTTCACAGACAGAGAGGGGAGCTACATTTGAAAAAACACAAAGCGAGGACAACAGCGAGGAGCATGCAGTTAACAGTCTGTGGAGTGGTTTTGTGGAGTAATGTGGAGAAGGCTATACAAATATAAATCAGTTAAAAAATTATATAAAACACCAATAAAGCACTATATGGAAGCGGTGGGGTGTTAAATCTTTATATTAAGAATGACGTATTATAAAAAGCAATACTTTTGGAGAGGTGTAGTTAAATAACTATAGATCAGTGTATAAAGGTGTATATGTTAATATAACACAGGACTGTGCATTTGATATTTATGTAAGTATATTTATAGCATATATGTATATTTTAGATTGTATAATTAAAACAGATATATACGATGAATTAATACGAATTGAACTGGATAAGACCAACATTTTTTTTCCATGTGAATGTGATGACTTTTACTGATTTATACTGACTTATATTGATTGATTGATTAATATTGAGTCTTACTAAAAGGAGTTAGTAGCTATCAAAGATGATCGTAGTTGTGCATTAAGAGGAACTGCTCGTTTGATATCTTGAACGTCATTATTTATATATTTATTTATTCATTTTTAAATCACATGTGATCATATTTGGAAGTTAGTTAATGCTTGCACTAGTTTGGGTGGATGGATACCAAGCTGCCACTGTGATATTAAATAGGATGCTGATTTTGGCAACCAAACAACAGACTTGAAACAAAATGTACCTACTGGGGAAAATAAACAGCTGATTCCTTTTCTTCTTATATCTCAGTGCTGAATAGGGCAAACCCAGCTGTCAATCAAAGGGCTTACACCCCTTATAATCAGGCTGGTCTACGAGTCCCTGCCTCTGGTAAAAATTTAAGAACTTCCCAGTGGGGTTAAAGTGTAAGTAAAATTGGCTTTCACTTTCAGTCTGAGAAGACTAGCAGGAAGCATGATCTTAGCTGTTTCAGAGCAAAAGCTACTCCTAATCAAATAAAAGAGGATTAAAAAGGATTCAGAGTGACAGATTTTGCAGGAGTATCATGAAAAAGACAGAAACATTTCTACTGAATATCAAATACTCACCTGGTTGTTGACATCAGAATTTCCTACACTGGTGAAGTCTTCTTATATCGCTGAACCAGGGCGGCTGCCTCACATTCTGCACTTAGAAACCGTTATTTTCAGGATGTCTGTGAAGAAAAGTTATGTACACGGATTGTTGGCTTTGCAGTTGATGGTGGAGTTGTGGTGATGGGCTGATGGGGAGGTTGCAACCACATTTCAGCGTTACATCATCCCTAATATAACTGTCATTTAGTGCATCGTTCACATTTAGAACTTGTGGTCCATGATGCTGTAAAACACATTAGAGAGCTGAGTCATTTTCACACATTTATTAGTTCGTTGATCTCAGCAAACGAACAAGTTTGCCTCCTTCTCAGTTGGAAGATTCGCATATATGGGTAAAAGAGGGTTTACAGATGACAGATTTCCTCTATGGGAAAAAAATATGTCATTAAAGCAGAGAAAGAAAAAATCTGCTGGGACAGAATATCATATTTTGTGTTGTTTTGTAATTGGCACAGCTGGCCAAATAGCACAAAGTGAAAGAAGTCACAAACGAAACAGTCTGTATTGCCTCGTTTTATTGGCAATAAAATATTACACATTTTAGTTTCACTTAGAAACTACACAGCAGAGTATACGCTATTGTTATATGTTTAAGTTCTGAACTTTCAAAATTCATAATTATTCTATAAACATTACATTGAGAATAGAATACATTTTTTAAAAAAGTTCTAATAGGCTTAAAAATATACAGGACCACTCTGGTTTCTAAATTATTTTCATGGAAAAAGAAAAGCACATATCACACTCTGCTTATGATCCATATGTTTAAGCCTTTGAACAAGTAGAAAATTTTTTTATAAAATCTCCACGCCTTGTACAGCTGCCATGAATGGGGGAAATCATCTATAAGAACCAAATCTGTTTTTTCCTCAGGATGTACAAATGCTTTTCAGTTCAGTTCGGTTCTTTTTTATTTCAAACATGCTCTCCTGCTGTAAGTTTAGCCATCTTAACACGCTCCTCTTTTAAAGCTAGCATCAAGTGGCCACTAGAGAAACTGTAGTTTCTAGCACTTCTATTAATGGATTCGGTTTTATCAACCTTTCCAGACTTGTTTTGACACAGTGAGGCAATGAATGAGAGAAACCACTTAAACTATTACTCATTTGGCCAACTATGTGTGGTACACAGGTATCATCCCACTCTGTCGGTAACCTTCAAATAGACTGGCAACTTCCTTGAACTTTATGCTATTGTTGGAGTCATAATCAGATAAACTAAAAAAAAAAAGAAAATTATAAAATTAGTCCCACATGGCCTTTGTATCCTTGGCATATGCAGCTGGAAAGCATGTTGTTATTGTTACTTTCACTTCTCATGCTTTTTGCCCTAAAAGCTGCAGTTCAGAGTTCACTACTGACACCGGAAACATAGTGAAACGTGGGAAATTCGACTCCGACATTTAGACAACAAATATCTTCAATCGGGAATATCACTAAAGAGATCGTGTGATCGTATTTTTGAGCTGTGACAACATTTCTCAGCTAAAAGGCTTTACCGGCAAAGAAGTTTATGACCGTACAGCACATAAATAATATTAATTGCAGTAGCTATGTGTTATTAAGAAAGCTTAGGTTACTAGTGACTACTTACTTGATGCTCCTCGTTGGTGTGGGAGTGAGAATAATGAGTATGGCTCAGTTCCCTTTCTCCAGAAGTATTTTGCTTTTGGTTTCCTCAGTGTCAAATTTCCTTAAAGGGACAGGCACCCTTTTTCTTGCTGCTTGCTCCGCATTCAGGTTTTGAGTCCAGTATGAGGTTGGTTTAGATTTTTTAATTCTTAAGGATACATTTGTGCTTTACTTCAGAATTGCTTTTCCTCTTATCTGCCTCCAGCCTGTCTGTGTGTGTTTGTGTGTTGCAGTGTTGGTCACTCTGCAGTGAAATCTACGGATGTGCGTTAGTGTGTGAGGTGAGCTTCAGGGTTGCAGGGCGGTGTGTGCTGAAGAGATAAGGGTTGGGGGTTGCTGATACACTGCTACCATTAATCATGGTTTAGTAGCCGCTTGGCCTCCGAAACCCCCGAAGCTTTGGTGCGGGAAAAGTACTGAAGTTCTTCAGAGGAGGATGCAACGATTCAAGAGGAAAACACTCCTGTAGCTGTAGAAAACAACATTCAGTCGAGCTCTTTCTTTGGTTTAGGGGGTTTTCATACTTACACTTACAGATCAGCCAAAGCGAAACTTGAAAAGACAGAAGAAGAAAAAAAAACACTCACTAGCCACTTTATTGGATGCAACTGCTGTTCAACTACCTAATCAGCCAATCGCATAGCAGAAACTGCATTAAGGTTAACATGGTTAAGATGACCTGCTGAAGTTCAATTCAGTATCAGAATTGAACAGAAAGGTGATTTAAGTGACATAAATGTGCAGTGGTTGTTGGTGCCAGAGGGGCTTATCTGATTATTTCAGAAACTGCTGATGTACTCATAACTATTTCTAAGGTTGACAGAGAATTGTGTTACTGATGCAGGAGGAAAATGGCATAAACAGCAGTTCAGGATCCTGTTGTATCTAATATAAGTTAGATGGTAGGCTGATGTAAGCGCATTAGTGCTAAAAACTGCTCATTTCAGTCTGTTGCTAGGTGGTTGTTAGGCAACAAAAGGTGATATAGATAAGAACCTGCATGTAGACCGAGTTGGCAGACAAAGAAACAAACAAACAGACAGACATGTTGTGTATTATAGTTAACATTTTGTTGATATTTGTAATGAACTTGGCATAATTTTCACCGGGATTGTTTTATTTTTTCCTCTTAACTGTCTTCGGCTTGTTTGCTGTTGTGCTGTGAATAAAAAATGTAGTGACTGATTGTTTGTGCCACATTAAGCAGATGTTGATCTTTCACAGGAACGAGTTTGAGGTGCTGCTGCTCTGTCCACAGAGTGGAAGAAAAAACAGAAAAATCATTAGCAAACATCCTGGATATCTGTACCAAAGTTCAGCCACCCTTCCCACATTTGTCACAGAAGCAAACGACTAATGCAATCAGCAAAGGTTCAGCCATTGTTTAACATGTTATAGTTCAGTGTGGCCCTGCAGACCAACATTCCAACAAATATGCAAATACAATAAAAAGATCAAGTAACTAAAGTCAGAGAGATCCTATTTTCCACTCTACTTGTATAAATCATTTACCTTTTTAAGTGACTTTGCACCTCTGAGTGTGCTGTGCAGTGCCTGTATGTGCACCACTCTCCCCATTATATTTTTTAGCATGATTTCTTTTCATTAGCGCATTCTGTGTGCGTTTTAATCAGCTGCAGCACAAAACCTGCTCTACATTTTGTGGCCTAATTTTGCTACACTTTGATGTCAGCAGTTTCCCTCTCAGACTGTCGAAGCTTCACTCACCCATTCCTCCCTCTCAGAGAAGATTACTGGCAGTATCTGGCCACCACCGTGTTAAATAAGGAGGTTCAGGGTCATGGAAATTTCCCCAGTTCACCATGGATCAGTGTGGTTGAATGCCTTAGAGGGGATCCTGCTGCAGTACTGGAGAATCATCCATGTAGGGTTTTATGTTAAGATATAATAAAGACACGGGGATAATGTGATTTAAATAAGACCCGTTTTACTCCCATTTCACCTCTCTTTTCCCAAACTATCTCTTTTATTCTCATTGTCCTCGCTGACCCAAATACCCGTCCTTTCATCCAAAACATCTCATTCTCTCATCTTCCTCAACATATACTTACTCTCCTCTCCCTTTGGTGTGCAGTGCCTCTGTCATGCTCTGAGGGATTCACAGAACTGGGATACTACAACGGCACCGTGTCGCAGACGGACTCTGGTGCCCCCTGTCTGAAATGGACTGAGTTTCCAGACTATGTCATGCAGTACCCGGGCCGCGGCCTGGGTGACCACAACTACTGCAGGAACCCGGATCGCGAGTCCAACCCGTGGTGTTTCTTCCGACAGAACTCAGGAGCAATTGGCTGGGCCTACTGCGACTGCCACCAGGGTATATCCACAGACGCTCTGAACAGTTCATGCATGATTAAAAACAAGCTGACCTTTAAATGATTTCATTCCACATTTAGTGCTGTACGCATCCCCCCCCAGCAGATTCAAATGAAACATTTGTTAGCTGTTGGTTAAGCTGTTCACAAGGTTTTCACACCAAAAAAAAGGGGAAGATACTCTTTTATGTAAAAGGTAATATCTGCAAAACAACTGCAACAATTCAAAATCCAAAGAAATTTGGTGTGTAAAGATAAAATTCTATTGATACTTGGCAGTCATGACTGATTAATGACTGAGCTGCAATAACGTGTCGACCCTTTATGCACAAGTTCCTTAAACTGCATTATTTTAAATGTCCAAAAGGGGAATGTGACGCTGTTTTTCATTTTATTTATTTTAGTAAATATTTTCCTGATGAGTTTATATTCTCAATGCAAGTTTGAAGAGTTCTTTAAATCAGCAGGATGTTCATTTTGTAAATTGTGGCTCCAATTACAGTAAAACAGTCACAAACCGAACCCCAGTTCCTCTTGTAATGGAGAATAATTTCTAAATCTGGTTTCTGGCATGTAAAATGTAAACTTTCTATATCAGTATTACTCAATTTAAAATTAAGCCTCTGACTGGCTCAACAACCAATTTCTAAACTGATTAGAGTTCCAGGTATTTCAAATGTTACCAACATCTATCAACTTAATGTATTTAATAGAATAACTGCTTTCAAATCCATGTGATTGTGGGGCTTTTAGTATTTATTTACACTCACCTGACACTGAGGATCCCTTTTTTCCTTCACAACTGCTTCAGTTGTTTGTGGCTCAAATTCATCTAGATGTTGGAAACAATCCTCAGAGATGTTGGTACCTACTGACATGATAGCATCACATTAGTGATGTGAATCTCCTGTTCCACCACATTCCACAGGTGCTCAGTTGGACTGAGATCTGGTGACTGTGGACTCACTCAGTCAGTTCAAGAAACCTGTTTGAGAATACCCGATCTTTGTCACTCAGCACGTTATCCTGCTGGAATGCTTTCATGTTGTTTACAAAATGTTCTCACACTAACATGTGTGTGTTGCAGCAGAAATCAAGACTCAATAGACCAGGCAACGTATTTCCAATCAAATGCAAACTGTAGCCTCTGTTTCCTGTTCTTAGCTGACAGGATGTTTTCTTCTTCTGCTGTAGTCCATCTGCTTCAAGGTTCTACATGCAGTATGTTCAGAGATACTCTTCTGCATACCTTGTAATGAGTAGTAGCAGGACAGAGGTACACGCTTCTGCTCACTACATATTTTTTCTTTTTCAGACCAGTCTCTGTAAACCTTAGAGATGGTTGTGTGGGACAATCCAAGTAGGTCAGCAGTTCCTCAAATACCAGCCTGTCTAGTACCAACAACCATGCCACATTCAAAGTCACATTTTATCCACTTTGTGTTGCTCAGTTTTAACTTCAACAGTATCATTTTGATTAAATGCACTGAGTTGTTTCCACATGGTGTACCTAACAAAGTGTCTGTTGAGTTAATTTTATCTGATAAATGTAAATGCTTTTTAAAAAAAACAAAACAAAACAGGCCACTGGTTTTGTGTCATCTTGTAAAACTGGTCTGCTGGGAAAACAAGTTTAGTTTTGTATAGCTATATATTTGCTATGAAACAACAGACAGCCACAGATGATTACGAGCTGTTGCATGTATTGGAGGGATTAGCATTTGAAGAGACAGATATTCCCCTCTGGACAAACGAGTTTAAAGGATGACTGTGGATTTTAGATACACCTGAAACCAAACTTCAAAGGAATGCTAATGTTTGTCTGCAGGATGTGTCAACAGACAAGTGCTTGATAAAGTGATGTAGAGGTGTTCAGTGCTGAATATTGAATCAAACAGTGGAGCTCTGCCAGAGATACGATCACAATCTAATAACTGAATAACAAACACCTTGATGAGCGGTTAACCTCACAGTATGTGTGATGCCTGTGAAGACGAGTTTGTACTGAACTTATTTGGGTTATTATGTCAAAATTATGTTTATTATCTACTTGTGTTGCCATTGTGAATTTTTGAATTTTCTGATCATTAAAATTTGCGTGTTTGTGATTTTAGGTGCTACACGTCTGGTTGGCAGCTCGATCTCTGGCAGCGGGCGAGTTGAGGTTTACCTGAACGGCCAGTGGGGAGCAGTGTGCGACTCTCACTGGACAGACCGGGATGCCAGTGTGATCTGCAGACAGCTGGGTCTGGGGTAGGTCGGATGAAACATCTGCTACGAGTTACAGTGACGTGTGACTGATGTAAAAAGTTCATTCTCACCGGTGACGTTTCTATTTTCAGCGATATCGGCACAGCGTTGCAGCACTCTCAGTTCGGCTCGGGCTCTGGCCTATTTCACTACGAACGTCTAGGTTGCCGCGGTGATGAGAACACCCTGAGTAAGTGCCGGAGCAGGATGTTCGTCACTGGTGACTGTAGCCATGGAAACGAAGCAGCAGTGGTGTGCGCACCACCAGAAGGTCAGTGTGACTTCCACAATGTCGTGGCAAACGCACCTGAATGTTTCGGCCCATACATAAGAGGCACAGAGCGATTCGGTACCAATAAAATGTGTGTGAGAGCATTCAAGGTGGATGCTGCTGGATCTCATGCCATCTTTTAAACTCCTCTCAGGCAGTGGCCCTCCTCTGCGACTGGTTGGAGGTGAGGAAGACTTTGAAGGTCGTGTGGAGGTGTTTCATGCAGGAAGGTGGGGCTCTATCTGCGATGACCAGTGGGACGACAGGGACGCAGAGGTGGTGTGCAGACAGCTCGGTTTTGGGTACGTTCACACCTCCACCACAACTAGATAAGAGATGTATGGTAACATTTTGATCTTTGTCCTAGTTTAAAGGTTACGTTGTGAGCCTCAGGCCACAGAGACACCTACTGTAGTAGGAGAGCCACAAATGTACAGATGAAGAAAGCAAACACTATGCCTGTTTTAAATTGGCTTTCTATCCCCTATAAGGTCTTCTCCTTGTGCACCTCTGGACCAGGTCCAGAACTGCTGCTATTTCTAGATCACTCCCTGTATGTCCTGTTCTCACCACCTGGCAAGTTGACCCAACTTTCATGTCAAGGATCGTCACCGTCTCGATCTCTGCTCACGAATAAGAGGCCAAACAGTTTTCAGGGGATAAGTGTACTCCTAAAGTAGCAGGCAGCATATGTACTGCGGTACCTGCAGAGTCTTTTATGTCTGTCACATGTTCTCAGCATGAACCTGGTCTCATTGGTAAAGAGAACCGGGTGCCACTGGCACTGCCTAAAGATGATGAGTGCTCATGCATCCCTCAAAGTCTGTTTGCGACAGTTAGGTTAGAAGAATGAACTTGAGTAGCCCGCTGCAGGTCCCTGTGTCGGTCTGACAGTGAGCCTCCTGATTGTACAATCGTACTCAAACAAAGAAGTAGATAACGGTTCAGCTGCTGGCGTGTCCTTCTATAGCCTTGCCCAGCTCTCCTCTTGTAACAGCCCGGAGACACAGCAAACCTTCCTGTGACGGGACGTATGGATACCCCAGCCTGAAGGAACTGGAGCATCTGTGCAACACTCAGAGTGTAGTATTCTGTGGGCACCACCTGCAAAACCATTTTTTCATGAACCAAGGTTCATACACACAGAGTGGGGATCAAAAAGCAGACTCAATACAAAATTCACAGGAACTATGTACAGATTTATTTCTCTAACAGAAATGATCAGGAACAACCAAGGGAACGAGAATAAAACTCAAGCCGAGGACCTGAAATTCCCTGGGAAGCTGTGATCTGGACCGTGGGAAGCTGCAACAGAAAGGGGAACAATTACTTGTGTGCAGGAAAGGAGAGAGTCAAAACTAAACCAGAATTAGAATGCTGTGGCTTACAATCAGAGTCAGACCGTGGGGCTCGGATGGGAGGTTGTCCGTGGGAGAAAATCCAAGGAGGGAGAGACGGAGACTGAGGGAGTTCTCTTGCACGCAAAACATGCAGGAGATGTCTTCAATTGCCAGACGGTGACCACTAAGAGTGACTAACGGACTGGCGTGGAGCAGCCATCCGCGCTAGGGTGAAATAGTTCTCCGGTAATTGGTAATTAGATGGAATACAGGTGCGATGCTGTCGACCCAACCCGAGGGCGTAGCCACTGAGTCAACACGAACACTACCTGTTCCCACGGACCATGACACATTCCCTTTTTGGGACAGTTGTTGCTGCCTCTCAAGTGCACCTGTTGTCAATTTTATTTGCACTAAAGCAGATGAAATGGATTCACAGTGGTTTATGGTTCCAAATTGGAAAGATTGATATCCCTGAAGTTTAATTATCGTTGTGTATACTGTGATGTTTGTGTGTTCCCTTAATTTTTTGAACATGGTATATAAATATGAGGTTGTGTGCTGTGTATTGAACTCCCCCAGGGTCTCTGACTGCATTTACATTACTGTAACTCTTTGATGCATCTGATGGAGAAAGAGCAAACGGCACATTGGAAATGCAGGATTTTTATTAGCCAAAGCAAATGTATCACACCACCTGCCCTAGATGCCCGATTTGGCTCCCTGTGACTTTGTCCTTAAAGTGTCGCCTTTTCGACTCAGTGGAGGAGATCCAGCACATATCCCAAGTGTGCAGGTTGTTGCAGGGCTGCTCAAGGAGACGACCTTCAGGGGGATAGCAGCCAAATGTAAATCCGGTCCAGGTTTTTATGTGTGTAGTTGCATAACTTTTTGACTGCACCTTTTGCTTGTGCAGGTGTTTATTTGTCCCACTCTCAGTGGAAAGACTAATGGCACCACAATTACACAAGATTTACAGGTTTGCAGTGTGGCAGCTGAAACTGACTGAATTGATGGGGCATTGTGGATGACACAAATATAGGGAACATTCAGCTCTGGAAATTTCACTAATCACTTTACAAACAGAAGATGCCAGTATCTTTAAAATCCCAGAAATGATCCATCCATCCATCCATCCATTCACTTCTGCTTATTCTTTTCAGGGTCGCGGGGGGCGCTGGAGCCTATCCCAGCTGTCATAGGGCGAGAGGCAGGGTACACCCTGGACAGGTCGCCAGTCTGTCGCAGGGTGTCGCAGTCCATTCGCACTCACATTCATTCGCACATTCACACCTAGTGACAATTTGGATTATCCAATTAACCTATCCCCACAAGCTGCATGTCTTTGGACGGTGGGAGGAAGCCGGAGTACCCGGAGAGAACCCACGCAAACACGGGGAGAACATGCAAACTCCACACAGAAAGACCCCGGCCTGATGGTGGAATTGAACTCAGGACCTTCTTGCTGTGCGGCAACAGTGCTAACCACCGTGCCGCCCCCAAAAATGATTTAAAACTGAATTATTTATCAGATGCCGTTGAGTAAGCTGGAGATGTTCAGGATTCTCCAGCAGAGCAGATTACAGTTTGTCTCATCTTGAAAATACTTCCTCACACACAGAATGTAAACCCTACGGAGAAGAAAGTGAAGATCTTCCTCCATGTTTAACACGAGGTTGCATTTCATCTCCCGAAACACCGGGGGACACCTCACCATCTGTGTTTGTGTGTGTGAATAATAGATGTCCTGACACTGATGCACAGGTTCCCACACAGCTGTGTACAGCTGTGCGCTGATGTGTTTTGACACGCAAAACAAAACGAAGCAAACTCACATGGATTGTATTCGTTATTTTTTGTTTCGCTCTGCAATAGATAGAGAATACGTGTCAAACATGTAGACACTTTGCATGCTGGCACTAGCTAACACTACTCCTCCCTGTGAACAAACAGCAGAGGAAGAAAAACTCAAATCTGTGACAATAATCAATTACAAGTAAGAGTTCTGCATTTAGTACTTTAATTGGAAGTGCAAGTTTTTAAATATAATGAGGAAAATGGAGAAGTAAAAACATTAAATGTAAGTAATGAATGAAAAACACAAGGTTTTACTTTTTTTTAACTGATTAAAAAAGTAAATTATTACACTAATAAATAATTCACAAATGAATTGATGATTCATATGAAAGAAAATAAGAATTCTTTTTAAAATTATATCTGAGAGGCTGTAATTACAAATGTTCAGTATACATTAACCACCCGTATTTGTATTTTCTTTATACAATGTTTATTTGTAAAATTTAAACAACACATGTTAACACGAGTGCATTTAAACAGAATGCAACTATATAGTGCATATAAAACGATTAGCCACAGCTACCTTGCAGACCGTGTCCCTGGTTGGGCTTTTTAAAGACACAACATATCAATGCAAATATCAGATCAAACAGAAAACAGCAACAATGACCACACAAGCCATAATTTTGCCTGTTAATTAAAATTTTTAAGATTTGATGGCAAAGAGTTCAGAATCTGTGCGCCTTTTAAAATTTAAGAAGCTGTACTGAATAAATTTCACTGTATAAAATCATTTCTAGATAATTTCCAGCCCTTCCCTGCTTCCCGTACTCTGAGTCCTCCTATTTTTTTCATATTTATAAATAACAAATAATTAGTTGATGGTTTTCCTGCAACATTTTGTACAGGGTGGGCCATTTATATGGATACACCGTAATAAAATGGGAATGGTTGGTGATATTAAAGTCCTGTTTGTGGCACATTAGTATATGTGAGGGGGCAAACTCCTCAAGATGGGTGGTGACCATGGTGGCCATTTAGAAGTCGGCCATCTTGGATACAACTTTTGTTTTTTCAATAGGAAGAGGGCCATGTGACACATCAAACTTATTGGTAATGTCACAAGAAAAACAATGGTGTGCTTGGTTTCAACGTAACTTTATTCTTTCATGAGTTATTTACAAGTTTCTGACCACTTATAACACGTGTTCAATGTGCTGCCCATTGTGTTGGATTGTCAATGCAACCCTCTCCTTTAGGACTTTAATATCACCAACCATTCCCATTTTATTGCGGTGTATCCATATAAATGGCCCACCCTGTAGTTTGATATGTTTTACTTTTCTTTTTAACAAACCCGCTGCATGCTATTTTTAGGTTAAACATCACTTTTAGCACAAGCAGAAGCACAAAAGGGCTTTTTATAGCAAGCTGGGATTAAGAAGACATCACAAAAAAAAGCAGTTTATTATTTTGGATGATTTTATTTATTCAAAGAGTATCTTTAGAGTATTTTTTTGTCGTAGTCGTGTTTTTCAGAGTTATATCCAGCAGACTGACAGATTTTGTGTCAGTGAATCGTCCTCCTGGGAAAGCTGATCGTTTTGTGCGACACTGTGTAGCTTTATCAATGCCAAATTGTTGGGTCTAAACATGCAACCCTGCTGGAATCAGACCACGAGAGACTGCGAACAGAACACAAGATCCACTCGTACGTTTTACTTCCAAGGGGAGACTGCGCTCAGAGCTAGCACACCTGTAGCCAACTCCAAAGCTCCAGTCTCCCCTCACAGCTTTTACTCCGTTACACAACCTCTCACCGTAAAACCCCTGTGGTGTATCGTAAAACCTAAGTCACTGTGTGTGTGTGCATGCATGTGCAAGCACGTGAGTGCATGTGTATGTGTCTTTGTAGATGTGACTTCCTGCCACACAATATATGCTTACAACTGTTCAACCACATTCCCTAGTTATCCAAAGGTCATCTCCCCTCACCTGTATATGGCTTAACCCCTTTAATGGTTCGCCATATACAAGCACAGGCGAGCCCCTAAATGGCCGGGAGTAGCCATCCCTTACCAGATAAGGAACCAGAAGCTTTAGATGGAATGTGCCTGCAGTTAAACACTATACCCTTCTCTACCATCCTGCATGTGGGGGAGGAGAACAGAAGAATATATAAAAAATGCAGTTTAAGACAAGGTTTACAAATTTAAGCACAACAATGACAACATTTAACAATTCACCCCAACACAAATGTTGTGGGACGACAGTTTTGTACTATTCACTGTTTGGCTGCCTGACAGCATTTTATCTGATCCCTTTGTTTAAGTAAACCTGCCATCACTTGTTTGACTCTGTCAGTTAACCTGATAAATAAACTGAGGTGTTGAGGTAATTGGTTTTTAACTATTTATTAATGGCCTATTTATTCTCAGGTCCCTCTACTACCCTCTCTGCTCCTTTAGACAATATACTTATCTTATCTTAAGTAACCTTCTGGAAAAACCTGTGTGTGTGTGTGTGTTTGTGTTGTAGCGGTGTGGCGAAAGCCTGGTCCTGGGCTCACTTCGGTCAGGGTTCAGGTCCCATCCTGCTGGATGCGATGAAATGCACAGGAAACGAGCTGTTCCTGGATCAGTGTCCTCATGGCAACTGGGAGCAGCACAACTGTGACCACATGGAGGACGCTGGGGTCTCCTGCAGCCCTTATACAGGTACACGCACCCAAACACACACACATATACACAGTCACACATAGCAATTGTACACACTGATGAGCTTAAAGCTGCTATTTATAGCCGCCGGGCTCCGAACATCAATAAATCATTACTGCATAGAGCAGCAACATCCTGTTTGTGACAAGTAGGAACAGGATTTATGAGAGCTGAGCAGTAACATATCAATACATGTGACCAAACTCCAAAAATACACATTTTAATATTAATTTCAGATGTAGCATCTATAAAACAGAATCTTCCCTTTGAGAAAAGAGGATCTGATTTTTGCTTATAACCACAAAATGTTTCAGATGGTGTGGTGCGTCTGGTTGGAGGAGACAGTCCCTGGGAGGGCCGAGTCGAAGTGTTTCATAACGGTGACTGGGGGACGGTGTGTGACGACCACTGGACCCAGCAGCATGCAGAGGTGGTCTGCAGGCAGCTGGGTTACAGGTATGAACACGGTTTTAGTCTTTTTGCATGCAGCTTTTTTCAGTGAAAATTGCAGCTGCACTCTTTGCACCCCAAGTTTGCCATAGTTACAACTAAGAAGACTGCTGTTTGCATTTTGATCACTTTATAAGTAGATGATAAACTCTTCTCATCTCCAGGGGTCACGCTGAGGTCGTATCTGATGGGACGTTTGGCGAGGGCGTGGGCCTGATCCTCCTGGACGATGTCCAGTGCGAGGGATCTGAAACCTCGCTGCTGGATTGCCAACATGGGATCTGGGGACGGACCGACTGCTCCCACAGCGAGGACGTCGGTGTTCGCTGCAGAGGAAGGTCCGACGAGGAGACTAATGAGGTGCCGGTCATCGCACCTTCCACAGGTGAGTGATGGGGATGATTTCATGCAGTAGTTTAGGATGAATCAGCCGATTAGTTTTTTAAATTCTGAAACATTTTTAACTTTCGGGATAATTTTCCTCAGGATCCGCCCTTTACACACCTCCAATACATTCTGGTAGTGTCACATAATGCTTTTAAGTGAGAGGGAGTCAAGTAGACAAATACATTCCTGGGAAAATTTTCGCTGCTGGATCCCTGCTTTGTGTTATGAGCATCTTTTGAGGCAAACATGTTTGTCACTCAAGGTTTTCCACTTTTTATGATTCCATCACATCCTTCCTGATAGTTTTGGCAGTGTCCCACCAGGAATTGACAGATTCTGACATCTGTGAGACCTTATATTGAGGCGATGGCTGTTATTCTCTCAATAATAACTGATAAACGCTAAAAAAGCTGCAAAGAAAACGTAGTCAGAAATGCATAGGAGGAATCTGCGGTACTGAACAGGCCAATCGGAGTAGTCACAGCTGTTTCAGGGGAGTTATTGCACACATACGACGCAGATTGAACGCAGAAGTTTAAACCAACTGTAAGTCATCATTTATATACAGCCTTTGTTGTGAACAACTTGAGGCTACCGCCTTGCCGAAGGACATTACAGCAGCAGCACTCACCACTTAGATTTATTTCCCCAAACTGGCAAACCTCCAGAGCTCTCCTCCTCACCCTTTAAGCCACTCATGCCCAGTGTTTGTATGGACAAAAATAAAGATCAGGTTTTAAAAATAATAACTTGAATTAAATTTACAAAGATATATTTCCTGTCTCAGAACATAATCACAATTTTAAAGAGTTTATTTTCTTTTTCATATAGTGGAAGAAATAAACCAGTTAAACCAGGAGTATCATTGCACCGCACTGCAGAAATTTGGTGGTGCTGAAATTTATTTTGCCACAAAAGGGCAAGATGTTGCTGCAGGCCGCTGCTCGCATGCTGCCTGCCTTCCTTGTTTACAGTGGTGTTTTTCTGTCCAAATGGTTTACATGTCACATGCTGACAGCTGTGAAAATAAAGCGATGTTACTGGCTCTGTTCTCCAGAGGTCCTGCTTCTCCTGTCGACACACACAGTCCATTAGAATGAGAACAGCGGCCGGATAAAGAGAGACTGGATGACATTTAACACCGTCAGTGGACATACAGCTACCGTCTCTGTAGATGCGCAGGCATGAATATGAATGAGCGTTGTTTTTCTTCTTTTTTTTTTGGTTAGGTCCCCTGGTGCGTCTTGTGGGTGGCAGCAGCAGGAAGGAAGGTCGAGTCGAAGTGTATCTCCATGGTGACTGGGGAAGTATTTGCGACTCAGGCTGGAACGATCTGAACGCAGCCGTGGTGTGCAGACAGCTTGGACACAGGTTAATGTTTGTGAGGGTGAATGAGAGATGACAGTTTTAGTGAAAACAAAAACATACCATAAAGTCACATCTTCTTGAATGTGTGTCATCCCCAGCGGTCGAGCAGTTGCAGCTGGAGGGTTTGGTCAGGGGAAAGGACCCGTCCACCTGGACCAGGTGAGGTGCACAGGGAAAGAGGAGTTCCTAGGCGAGTGTCCCTCTTTGGGCCAGAGCATCCAGGGCTGCAGACGAAGGGAGGATGCAGGGGTACGGTGTGACATCACGCCACGAGAATCAACGGCACAGATTAAGCCTGAAGAGCCGAGCTGTGGGCTGAGGAAGATGGCCGAGGAAGATGGCAAGAGGAGGAATCAGGGAGAGGAAAACATACTCAGGTAGGGGGAAAAAATCAGGTAAAACAGAATTAATGAAAATTTAAACCTGTTTTGCTTCACTTCTCAGACCATTTTCTCTAAAATATTCTCAAAAATATTGTGGCTCATTGGTAGCTTAACTGGATAGACAAATATATATATATAAATATTTGGCTAACCTCCCACCTCCCGCTGGATTATTCATGCAACCTGTGGCTTTCACAGAAATCACATATACAGCACATGCAGGACTTACAGGATTAATACTATTAAAAACGGGTTTTCTAAGATTCTTAGTTTATAATAATTTGTATGCAATTTATAAAAAGTAGAAAAAAGCTGATGGCTGAGTTGATCTCTTTCTACACATCCAGTTAGTAAATTTCATATAAGACACACTATTTAAATTGCTTTTGCCTGCCTGCAAGCTGCTTTGCAACCCACCTCCACCCCGGCTCCTCTTTTCTGTGGTGTGTCTGACTTGGACCTGCTGACCTGCTGCTCCCAGAGCAGACATATGAAACGTTTGGCTAGCTGGTGAATCTTGCACAACTTTTGCTTCCGAGTTGGAAAACATCACATATTTTGTGGTTATTTTGGTTTGACTGACATTTATATGTTGAACAAAAGTTAATTTGAAAGGGCAACAAGATCAAAAAAAGAAGCAGGAAGTAGTTTTGATCTGTTCGTTCTTCTTGCTCAGGACCACGTGGCCATGGCAGGTGTCTGTGTGGCTTCGGTCTCAGGAAGAAGACAGCAGTCCTCTCTGCAGTGGCACTCTGATCAGCCCCTGCTGGGCCCTGACGTCTGCATACTGTGTCACCAGGTAAATCCAAAGCAATATTAATAAATTAGTTTCTACACTGCAGTGGAACCACTCAGCGCAGTAATACACAAGTGTAAATCACCCTTAAGTTGCTTCTGTCTCTCTCCTGAAGGTTTGGCGGCGATCCGTCCCGGTACGTGGTGATAGTTGGGGGGTCCGAGCGGCGCCTCACACCGGAGCAGGTGGTGGTTCACAGGAAGTTTAAGGGTCAGAGCGGTGGACACGATCTGGCTTTGCTTAAGCTACCTAGCTCAAAGAATCACTGTCTGACCTTTGATCCCAACACCAATGCAGCATGCCTTCCTGCCACTGACACAGACTCAGGGGGAAGTACTCCATCTTCTTGTGTGGTCACGGTTACAGCTGGCTGGATGGGTCCAGGTAGGCAGTTATATAAAGATAAAGTCTGAAAATATGTTTTAGATGAAACATCTGGGTGGAGGAGATCACCAGTTTGTGAGTAGTGTGTTTCAACACAGGTGCACAAATTTACAGAAGTACAAGAATAACCTGGAATTGTGGAATTTTTGAGGTTTACTTTGACCAGTAAGTTTTATAGAGGGTGCTGGGCTATAAATCAGAAACACTTTCATTCTGAAAATCTGTTCAGTTACATCTGTAGTAACATCTTTAATGACAGTCTAACATTCAACAAACAAATGTATAGAGCAGTGAAAATCAGCAAATCTTCACATCAGCATTTTTGGACTTTTGTCAGGAGCAGGAGCCCAGCAACATGTGGCCGGATTGCTATGAAATTACTATGGAATTTAATACAGGTTTTCCTTTTCCACTGCAAACAAATCACAATGACATCAATGAGTTCCTAACCTTTCCTCTGGCGCCACCGTGTGGTTAATATGTGCACTGTTTGATGAAACCAGCCCTCAGTGGTACATGGATTAACAGGAAACTGCATTTCATTTCATTCCCTGTGATTTGATTTTGTTTAATTAACAGTGAAAGTGCTAATTGACCAATAGGAAAATAACTGTAAATGAGCCATGACTCTAAAGGTTCATTTGTATCTGTTGTCTGGTGAAGCCAGTTACAGCAGCTGCTTGAAAATGAAAAAGAATTGTCTCAGTTATCACATGCAGTAGAGCTAATTCATACTGACAAAAAAATTAGCAAAATGCACATCAATCATCAGGCTACGTAACACAAAAGGCAACGAAGAAACAGAAAACATGACACACGCACATCTAAGCCCTCCCACAAGATGAATTTTAATAACTCTGGAGATCCCATCACATTTCATCGTCTTTGTTCAAATACTTGTACAACAATGGCATTTCCATCAGCTGCTTCTGTACTGTTGGGTGCTAATTAGCAAAAGTTAGGGCTTACATTAGAATACTAACAACCCCACCCCCCGCATAATCACGGCTTCACAGAGCTGCTGTAATCTTTCTAAAAATGCTCTAATTTGCAGACTTTTTCCAAAGCAGAAATATAAATGTTGGATTAAGCCATATTCAAAATTATTGTTTCATTTTGTTGCGACATTTCGAACTGAAGGCCTTCACAAAGTGATTACATTTTTATGATAACACGCAAAGAAAATGTAACAATAATCTTGAATAACTGAAAAATTAAGGTACTGATCACAGAACAACATCAATTTTCAAGACTTTGTTTAAACAGATCGTCAGATTCTTACTATAATGATCAGTAGTTCATACAATGAATGCCAACAACACCTTTATCCAACCATAGTTAAAGCAGATGGGCTACAGCAGCAAAACCCAAAATTAGTAAAGTATTAGTATAATATTGTTATTATTAATTATTGAATTAGTGATATGTTGATGATTTAAAATACTTCTATATATTCCTCAGCAGCTTGATCTAAAATAATGCAATTAATCTGAGAAGTTATAAGTAACTGAAACGTTAAGTAAATGGAGTATGAAGTTGAATATTCACATTCAGAATGTGATGGAGTAAAATCAGAGCGCAGCATAGTACAAGTACTTGAATAAATATACTCTGTAACATTCCTGCTGGCTCTATCCATGCTCTCATCCAGTGGTTTTGGGGACTATAAGATTAATGGCACTCTACTCCAGTGGCTTTGGTGGGGTGGGGGTTCAGGAAGGGTTGGTGCCACTCTATGCGATTCTTCTAGACACACCCCTGAAAGATTGTTGGACATGGATAAACATGAGACCAGTCGGGCAGAAAGATGACTTTATATTCTGTTTCTAAAATCAGTTTATAAGTTATTGATTGCAGATGTGAGAGTGCTCTGTTGGTACTCTCTCATGTGCTTAAACACAGCACTAATGAGTCCTTTGGCCTAACATGTTATATACCACGGCCCAAAATGAGCATAGAAACATGTTTATACCTGTAGCATCGCCTCAATCAGCTGTTTGCTTTAGTATTTTTAATCCTGTTGTCTTCTTTCTCTTCTTCTAGACTCTGTTCTTGCTTCCTGGGTCCCTCTGATGTCATCATGGCAATGTAAGAAGCGCTATGGCAACAGTTTCTCCAGTCACGGCACCCTGTGTGCTGGCAGTCCTCCAGACACCAGCCTCCTCCATGACGACAGTTGCCAGGGCAACTCTGGAGGCGGGTTAGTGTGTCAGGCGGAGACAGGTCGATGGATCCTCACTGGCGTTGTCGCCGGGGGTTACGGCTGCGCTGATCCCTCCTCACCTGCGCTCTACACGCGAGTCAGCCGCTTCAGGAGCTGGATCGACGAGGTCATCAATGTGCAAGCACGCCCGGAGGCGCCAAACGCACATATACAAGGAGATCTGCCACACAATGACATAACACACATGCACAGCGAGGGCAAAGATGTGTCCTTCCACACGCACAGCAAACACGCACACGATCAGCAGCCATCAAATGAAATCAATGAGATTAAACACACACACTCTCACCATTCACACACCAAAAACACACACACACGCCGGGCGGAGGACGCAAACACACAAATTCTGGTCTGATTGAGGCCGTGCCGTTGGCTTACCACCTGTGCCATGTGACCGCCTGAGGAGGGTTAAAGGATGAGGAAAAGAAAAGAAAGATGCTCCCAAACTTCAGTCAGTGCAAATGGCCGTCTGTCAAATCTGAACTCAGTCTTCGTGAATCGCGGGTGTGTGCTGTGGGCAGGCTTTCCTGAGCTGTACGGGTCATTTCCGGTGCTCGACGTGTGAGTTTCAGCCCGTTTAGACCGAAACAGGTCGACAGATTTATCAGCACGCCGATCAGGCCCTTTTACTGAAAATAAAAAAAAATCCCAATTGCATGTACTTTAAGGAATCTACTGCTCGCGTAAAATATTCCGGGGGGAAAATTTTGAGACGGTCACACAAGAATCTATGCTAATTTCACCTATTTACATTGTGTGAGCTTAAGAAAAAGAGCAACACATCAAGTACAAAGGCTGACTGATCATCACTGATGTCCCTTTGAGATGATTAATGTAGATAAACTCCAAACTCCTCGCAGAAGGTGAGGCTCGTCCCACATTAGGTTTTTATAAAAATCCAGATGTGGCTTTCTTTTTCAAACAGGGCTTCTCTCTTCAGGCTGTTGTCTTATACCTTTACTGGTGAAAGTGCAGTTGTTCATTTGGACCCATGACTAAGCTACTTAACTCAGGACCATACCACTGATTTAGCAAGTTTTAGTGCATTTATTACAAATGAGGTCACTTTGCATTACACACGTTCTCCTTTAGCTTGTTTCTTATTTGGATAGATTAATCTTATTTGCCCCTTTTAAAGCGCTTATTAATGCCTTACTGAGCCAATCTCTTTGTAATCTCTTTTATCTTCCTTCCTTTCACGTCACCTCTCAACCAATCACGGTCTCTCCCTGATCCTGGTTGACCCGGAGGTCTCTTCCTGGTAAAATTGAGTTCTTCCTTCCCACTGTTGCCAACATTGTACTTACAGGGGACTGTCTGATCATTGTAGTAAAAAAGTCTATTGCATCAACTGTTTGGGAATTATTAATACAAAGTTGTTGTACGATTGACTGACAAACAGTCTCATGACCAGATAGGGCAGTTCCCTAATTTTTCTATAATAAATTAAACAGATAAAAGATGCAAAGTTGATTTTAAGTGTTGACCATGCATTTGAAACATTTAAGGCACAAAGCAATGAAAGTGAAGGTGACCATCATTGGGCTGAAGAACCAAAATAAACCCATCAGAGAGATAGCAAAAACTTTAGGAATGGCCAAATCAGCAATCTGGGACATTCTGATTACACTCAAGAACAACAAGGCCAGATTAGGCTTTGCCAGAAAACAGAGTGACAGATGAAACCAAGATTAACTTGTGGCAGAATGATGGGAAGACAAATGTATGAAGAAGGAGAGAAACAACTCATCAAGTTCTGTCAGAGCTTTGCAAGGGAGGAAGCCGAGCATTTGGTGTTGTCCATAGGTTTTAGACTTCAGGCGGGGTTTTGATCCAAGAATTAAAAACAACCGCTATATTGAAAATAATGCCACTTAATATGTTTTAAAATGGCTGTAATTCCCAAACAGTTAATGGAATACTTTAGTAAAACCCCTTGAATTAAAGCTGAGACTCTGCACTTTAACCACATATTGATTGCGTGATTGAAAATCCACTGCGATGGTGTGCAGAGGCAAAATTTAAAAAGAAAATCTTATTGTCCAAATATTTATGGACAGACCTCTACCTTAAGAAACTGATGTAGTGATAAAGTACAATCATGCAAAGTAAGGGATTATTATGTGCTTTGTCTTGATCATTGATATTTGCAGCAAGCCGCAAATATCACACAAACTTAGACTAACCCAATACAACCAAAAGGAAATAAGAAAAATTGAAATACATATGAGAAATTTAATCATTGTGTGTTACATTATATTACAGAAATATATGATTTTTTCTATTATGCCAGAACCTTTAATAACAACAAAATGCATATTATTCTTGGTTAAATGAAATAAATTTTAAAAAATGGTTAAAATAGAATTTTATAATAATGCCAATGATTTTCTTTTGGCTGTGGTTAAAAAGAAGAATCCCTGCTAGTGTGATTAATGTGTTATTAATTAATGTGATTTTTGTGCAATACTAAATCAAAATCCCTCACACTAAATGTCTTATCTGTAGATATTTTCTCAGAGTAGTCTAGGGGTAAACCAGGCCGCTCATCCTATGATAACAGCATAGAACAAACAGCTGCAGGAGTCTGATCATTGATTTCTGATGTCTGAGCAGGGAAACAAAGGAAACGGTGGCTGAATGACAACAACCAAGTCCACGGTTGCATTAAGTGTACTGGTTAAAGAACTAAAATGTGCAAAAACATTGGTATGGTCCTTTAAAATTGTACAGGACTCTCCTTTTAAAGCCATTGGAAGCTGACTGTTGGGTCATAAATATCTTTTTGTACTGGCTCTAGATAGATAAATAGACAGGTCCTCAGATAGACAGATAGCTAGCTGCTACTTCTGCATTTAGATAGTATGTGTTCTGCATTCATTCTTGACTGGATTAGATAGCCGAGCTGGTGAAGTTAAACGTTGTCTGATCTGTTGTTCTCTGAGCAGATGTGTGATCTGACCAGAAGATGGCGACATTGCTCTATTTTAACAGGGTCCATCAGGTACCCTGGTGGTTCTTTTTATACTGTTTATGCTGTAAGTGTATGGACTTGTGCTTAATATACTGTGAACCATTGTGTCGTGAAGCATCCTGTAACCTTCAACTCCAACATTTCTCCAAGCCTGTTGTTATAATCCTGTACATAAACTCAAGCCCTGCTACCACAGACTTGATGTTTGACCATGCAGATCCTGTTGGTTCATGTAAATACTGTATGTCTCTGGCTGGGCGATGAGGGCGCAGACAGGCTAAAGGGTTTCATATGTACTCTTGCTTTACCTGTGTTAAACCCATCAGCTGCTCCTCAGTGTAATGTGCTGAATCATGGTTGAGTATTAAAAATGTGTACCTGCTGAGAACAAGTGAGTGTTGCTGTCATCTCTGTTTTTAGCACCAGATATTTATTAATTAGCTTTCCTGAACTCTGTTTTCCCCATGTGGCGAGAAAACAAGAAAAGAGCTAAAAAATGCAGTTCCTCTAATGACCACTTGAGGCTCTGAAAGGGAGTGAATTAATATGTTTAGAACCTGAAACGGTGGTTTGGTTACTTTTATTGACTGTACTTTATTCTACACATGGGCACTTCTCACGCCAAGAAGAAAAGAAAAAATGTGGCCAAAATGCTAAAATTCAAATTGTAAATAACCTAAACTAGTGGTTTTGTCCATCTTTTATTTACAGTCTATGTTTTCATGTCCATTAGATCAGCGATCCCCAACCTTGTCTGACAATATTTTCACGGACTGACCTTTTAAGGTGTCGCGGATAAATACAACCAAAGTACCAAAAAAAGAAGATTTATTCATAACACACAAAGACCCAGGGAAACCGAGCTAACGATAAAAAAATAACGATTAAAAACCCTGAAAACCATCAATTTTACACCCGAGCCTCAACTTTGCGGCCCGGTACCAAATGACTGATGGACCGGTACCGGTCTGTGGCCCGCTGATGGGGACCGCTGAATTAGATTATATTGTCTCAACACTTTCCACTAAGAAATATTAAACTACAAAAAAATCTTTCTGATTTTAATAATCTTGGTTGGTTTCCATACTAGAAACATGGATTTTATAAACTGGGGGGGGGGGGGGGGGGAGTGGGAGATTGCTTACAAAACGTTTCTACCGTCCAAGTAATTGAAAAGTAAATCTGCTTAGCTGCTGCTCTCAGTCACCCATGAGCGCTGTTAATCTCTTCTTTTGTTGGAATGGGCTCCCCTCTGAAATAAAAGGGGATCAGAGGATACCCTTGCTGGACTGGATTGACCAGACTATTGAAAACTGTAGAACGAGTGATTTATAACGAGTATAATTGAGATGGTTTTGTTGGGACAAGGCTAATTATTTATAAATCTGACTAATGATGCTAATGATTTGAACAAGATGGGATGCGATTATTGGGATACAAATTTGAATTTGGGCTGGGAATATCGGATTAACAATAAAGTGTATAAAAAATCTTTACTTTTTATCTTTCTCACTGTTTGTCTTTTTGTAACCTTTCCTTAATTTTCCCTTTATTCCTTTTATTTCAGACGTGGATGAAATAGCACAATTTATTCTCATTTAAGGGTACTTACACCACAATGCAAAAAAAACCTAGAAAAAAAGTTAGTTTTATCTGACTTACAGTTCAAAATAATCCTTATTAAACTTGTACTGGGTCCTCTGCCTTAGCTCCACTCCCTTTAAACTGCCTTTCTTCTGATTGGCTGCCCCTAACAAACAGCAGATGACCATATTAGGGAAATCCCCTCCCTCTGATGTCATAGAAAGCCAAGAATAGAAAAAAAAAGTGTGAAATTGAGCATCTGAGCAGTCACATGTTTGATCCCATCCCACCACATCCCAATTGCACTCTGGTGGTTATAAAAGGATGGATATCTTTACTGTCTACATGAAAGAATTTTCCAAGTAACACAACTTAAATTGTCTGATAAATCTGTCAAATGTAAGAAATAAATGGTACATAAAAACATCTGCCTAAAACAGGGTCAGCAGCGGTAATACTGACACAAACACCAGAGCAAAAGTTCAGACAGATAATGATGAGCTATAGAGAAACAGCGCACAGTGGTGCGTGCACACGGATAATTGCTGTGTCATTTTCTAATTTAAGCTTGCAGAGCACGTGTATGGGCTGCATTCATACCCTCAGGTGAGTGGATGCATCTGTGTGAGCCAGTGAATAGTGTTATGTGGGCCTTCGGTAGGATACAAGATAATATGTTAGTTCACCTTTAACTGAAAGATTAGAGCCAAGTTAATCTGGCTTATTCAGTATGTTTGAGTATCAGGGCAAAGAAAACACGAGCTCGGAGATGAAAAACAAAAGCTGATATTGTTTTCCAGGAAGTAACATTGTGGTTTACGTAAGCTTGCCGCCATGGCTTCCTGCAGCAGTCTCTGGTGTGAAGAACAGTTTCAGTGCTCAACCTCTGAGGTCTTCACTGAGCCCATGTCTGTTGCAATGTTTCCTCAACTTCTGTGAGGCCTGCTGGGACAATAATGACCACTGCTAGTTTGCAAACTGCAAGCAGGTCTCAGATCAGTTTAAAGGAATAAAAGAAAGAAGCACAGACAAACCTGCCACAGTGGATGGAGGTGAAGCCTGTGAGAGCTGCACTTTTACAGAATTTCTCCATGAACGCCTGACATCTTTGTATGAGAGTCACCTGGAGCCTCCACAGGGTTGAAGGCCTGAAGAGAAAGACATGCTGTGCAATCTTAAGATCACTGTGGACCACAGGATGCACAAGAATCGCAGCCTTCTTCTGGACTTGCTTAGCAGGACGGAGCGTGTTTGCACTCATTCTAGACTTTGAATGAAGAACTCGACCCATATTTACCCTGTAGCACAGATCCTATGGCTATAATCCTTGTAAAAGCTTAATATCAAGATATGTATTCTACACATTAACAGGATTAAGGTTCAAAAGTGGGCATTTCAGTCCTGTCAGACCTAAGGTAATATGTTCAGATGTTCAAACACTTTATGTTTTAGTAAACTTACATTGTGGTGTGGCTCATCTAGACAAGAATAAACACCTGAGAGGATATATAGTATCGGGGTGCTGTGTGCAGGAATAACACAAAATAAACTGCAATGCTGATGCTCATGGTTGCATGATGCAATGGTCTGATGCGTTGTTAACAGTTTTTAGGCTTCAAGGACTTTTGTAAAAGCTTTATGAGACAAAAGATTTGGAGTGAATAGTGTGAAGATACCGAATTTATTCTAACACACATACAACTTCCCCTCCTTAGCTGTGCTGTTTCCTGTGATAGCCTTTGAAACTTTGCTTTTTTGTACTGCCAGAGACACTGAAATCTAAAAGAGAACTCTGCAACAGCAAAGATAGTGGAACAAGTTTAACTTTTAGGGGTTAAAAAGAGTTTAAAAACATTATTTTGGGGTGAAGTCAGCAAACCTTTTAAGTGGTTTTTGTCAAATTTCAGTTTTTATGTCCCTGTAACTGTCCCCAGTAAATGCTTTAAAAGCACTTTAAAACTTTAAAAGCATTTTGTACTCTTTGATGTGCTGACTTTTGGGACTTGCAGTCAGTGAGCACACATATTTGACCTTGACACTTGATGTTGAAAGCTGGGACATTTGCTCTTTTCTCACTATTATTTTTAAAACTTATATTTTAAAACGATTCCAGTTTTGCAAACTAACCAAATAAACTCACAGTGGATAGAATCTGTGGGCTGTATCTATGAGTCACTGGTGAGTTTCTAGTGGTAGTGACATCAGTGGTTACCACCTTAGGCTGAGGGATTTTGTTTGTGCGAGGCTGACAACAACCGAAATGGGTGGAGCGGGTTTGTGGACTGGATACCGGCACGCCTCGGTGGCAAATGTGTGATTTTATATGATGTTTTTTAAGTAGTTACAAGCATTTTGCAGGATCACCTTGCCACAAAAGCTGAGCATGATTGAAAAGACTTTTACAAACTCTGAGATGAAAGAATGAAAGACGGGGAAAAGTCCTTTCAGACCTCAAAGTCAAAAGTAATTTACATTCAGGAGACTTGTTCTGGCTTTTCTCCCAATTTCATAGGCACTAAAAAGTCAGAGGTCAGAGAGAGCTAACAAGACACATTCCCTCCAGAGTTCCTCCCTTTCTATGTCTTTGATAAAGTAAGTATAAGTGTGGAAGTTAACCAACTGCAGAGCTCTTCTCATTAATCACACAGAAAGCAAAGGAACCAGGGGGAGCTGTCCTACATCCCAGATTCACACACACACACACAAGCCAGACCCTTAAAATAACCGGGACCATCATAAATAACAGCACAAAACCTTTTTAAATGAAGCTGAATCATTACTCAACACTTCAGTGTTCGGCTCAAATAAGACCACTGGAAAATGGTAAAGGCTGAAGTGGTGAGAAGGGAAGCTGCACTATCTGTTGAGCAGCGATTGCTTTAGTCTGTATGTATGTTAATGGCCTGCAGGCTTTGCAGTGTTACTCGGGGCTTAATCTGAATTCGTGATGCGATGACAGTCCTGCACAGAGGGCAAATATTATGCCAGCTGTTGTTGCTCAGTGCATCCTGCCAACCAGTGACACACAACCTACTGCCAGTTTGTTTAACTCTGCTCTAATCAAAATCTTCCTCCTGCAGCAAGCCAGTGTCTCCTTGCTTAACATCGCCTGGGACAAACTAGTATCCTTCCTAAAATTCCCCAAAAGTGAGTATGGGAGCAGAGATTTTCAGCATAACTAATCAATGTTGCAGTGTTACATAATCTGCAAAGTGTGTTACATCTCTATTAGCGCCAAATTTGGTGATTTCAGGACAAGTATGAGCGACCATGGTGACAGAAAGCACACTGGGTAAACACAAAGGGTTTTTGGCAGGTTCCTCTGTCTGGGAATGGATGGAGTGCAAGCGATGGATACCTTTCTACTAAGATTTTTTTTCTTTTTAAGAGAAAGGACAAAAATGTTTCCATATGACAGTGGCTTTCATGAGGTTAAAAAAAAAAAAAAATAGCAACAAAAAAGAACCTAAGTTGAATTGAATGAAAAACAGGTCAACAGTATAGCATTATTATCCTCTGGGGCCAATGCAAACCAATGCATTTTAGCACATTACACCTGGTCAAGACAACCTGCTGAAGTCCAAACTGACCATCAGAAAGGAAAAGAAAGGATTTAAGTGGTCCACCCTGATCTGCACACAACTATCTTTAGGTTTACAAATAACAGTCTGATTAAAAAAAGAAACTATTCAGTGTGTGGCAACTCTCTTGGTGAAAATGCCTGTTGATCTCAGAGGCGAATGGCCAGATTAGACACAAACCACTCATTCCAACCAAGGTAAGCAGGAGTGTCTCTGGACGTATAACACATCAAACGTTTATTAAAGCGCATGGGCTACAGCAGCAAAGATCACACCAGCTGCCAGTCGTGTCAGCTAAAACAAAACAGGAAGCTGAGGCTACAAGTTGTACTGAATTGCCAAAATTGGGCAATATAAGACTGATCTGTGCGGTCTGAAAAGTCCCTTCGGCTGTAATACTTGAATGGTAGGGTCAGAATTTGGTGTAAAAATTGGATCCATCCTAATTTGTACTTATAGTTCAGGGTGGTGTTGGTGTAGTGTGCACTGTTTGGCACACTTTTGGGGGCTTTAATACCAATTAAGCATAGTTTAAATACCGAAGAATACCCCACGTCCATCCATTTGACCTCAGTGTTGCCTTCTTCTGATGGCTGCTTCCAGCAGGATAACATGTCATGTCAGAAAGCTTTGATCATATCAAACTGACTTCTTGAACATGACAGTGAGTTCACTGTACTCAAAAAGCCTCCAGTCACCAGAATCGTCATAGATGTGCAGCAGCTGTGTGATGCTGTCATGTCAATATGGACCAAAATCTAAGAGGAATGTTTGCCACAAAGGACAGGAATCCATCTGTACTAACGTGGTGTACTTAAAGCGACAGATGAGTGCATCGTATTGACATCGGCTTGTGTTGAAGCACTCTGTGAAAGTCCTCACGATAATAAATGACTCTAAAGACAAACCAGTGCTGAAATAGTATTTTTATTAAATACTTTCAAGATCCAAGTTTGAAGAATAACAAAGCTATGATGAAGACCAACTAACACTCAGACAAACACTTGATAGTCGTCAATTCATGGTTGTATTTCATTGTACATCATGATCATGCAAAAAAACTCCAGCATCCATGTGAAGGCTGGGGAGAAAGCGCAGCCCAATATTATATCATTACAACGCAGGGAAAACATCGAGGGCCTCATACCAAGCTACGGCTCCTGAATCTATTTTTTTTCTTTAAATTTTGCTTTTTTTTCAAATATTTTTCATGTCACCTATTAAACATTCTGGATGGAGGAAATTCATATTTCAAAAGATGCAAATATCATATATTAACACTAGCTCCATCCGTATTCCGGTAGGTACATGGTAGAAATGTGTAACTGAAACATGCATATAACTAGGTCTTCCCGCTCTGCTTCGTGACATGTGTAGGTCCCAAAAACCTGCACGCCCACACCAGAACTTTCTCAAAACTCCTCCCGACTGAGCAGGCACGATTTAAAACCACCAAGGGTAGATTAGATAAATAAATAATTTAGTCCTGATCAATATCTATCATTTCATTTTGTCTTTACTGCTTCCCTCTTTTCCCTTTTTTTTTTTTTTTTTTTTTTAAATTCCTGTGTGCGAGGGACAGTGCAGAACTCCAGCTTGGCAGATCGGCAAATTACCAAAACGACAAAGTTAACAGCAACAACAACGAAAGAACTCAAACCAGTAACACGGAAACAACAGAGAGAGAGAGAGAGGTACAAATAAACATCTCAAGAGCAGAGTCTGAACACAGAGGGAGGGGGAGGCGGACACCTTGCAGGTTGGGGGGTGGGGACGGTTTCGGATACAACTGTCGCACATGGATGGAGACGATTAAGCAGCACGGCGAGGGCGGCGCCGATGGTTGCAGCAGCGGTGTGGATATGTTACACAGCTTAAAAACACCACCAGGCGTGCGCGTGTGCATAATATGATATGAAAAGATGGCTCACAGCATTGTGGGATCAGGACTAACGACACTATTATGAAGGTCTTCATATCTAAATATGCATCTATTAGGCTGAATTTGGGGGGAGGGGTGTTCAAACTACTTTTCAACCTGTTATTTTTATTTTATTTTTATTCCCCGTCTCAAAAAAAAAAACAAAAACCCAAACAAAAAACAGTCGTACGGCCATGGATCTAAAGCTGGTAGCCTACACAAGCGTGTGTATTCATGTTTGTCGTGATCGGTTGGAAAATTTAAATTACAGGGGAAAACAAAACCCAACAACAAATGTTGCTCCTAATCTACTCGGGGAGGTCACAGAGGTCATGGGGTGATTCCCACTGCCCAAGTGCACAGGATGAGTGTCTCTTAGATACATGTACATATATTACACTTTTCTACATATATCTATACATACACTGTATTTACACAGTGATTATAAACAAACCAGGGCCTTGCAGAAAGCAGAGAAACAGCGTGGGAGGGAAGGTTAAAAAAGAAACTGGTTAAAAGAGAGAAGAGAGGCGGGAAGGGATTAATGAGGGAGAGGCGGCAGCAGCAGCCCACTCTCTCCCTCCACTGCATATAGACATAACAGAACCTGCTAGCAGCTAAGGTTAGCTTTAAATTTGCACAATAAAAATCCCTCATTTTTAAAAACCAAAAAACAACAAAAACTCAGCTGCTTTAAAAAGGAGCCAGAAAACATAATGAAGCGAAAAGGCTCCGGTTATTCACAGGAACGCAAAAGGGATCAGGACGCTAAAAATGCAACAGAACACATACCACCCCCCCACCCCCACAATAACACAGTTTCCATTCTGGTGAAAAAACAAACAAACAAACAAAATAATAATTAAACAAGCACACAAACACGTAAAAAGCCTAAAGTTCTACACTTTGGTGCGTCATGTTTTTGATATCAAGTTTCTCTGGTCATCGACTGTCTGACTGAGCCAACCTGATTTGTTTTTCCCTCTTTAATTCAGTGGGGGAAATAACAAACTAAAAATCTCCCTACATCTTAACAGCAACAGTCCAGGTAGTGAGCAGTTTCTACCCAGTAATCCCTAATGTGACCAAAATCTCAGCTGCTAACTTGACACTCCTCCCTGTTCCTCCGTTATTAGATAGTGAATATAAATGCTTGGTTGGGTTTTGGTGGTTTTTCTGGTACATCTAGTCATAATTTACACAGTATATTCATAACTCATACTCATAAACTGTCACAAGTTCAACTGTAAATCCTCTGCTCCCCCAGGACGTCTCATCTCGCGCGGGCAGAAAAAAGATGGCTGCCAGGGGAGGGACAGAGGGCAAAGACGCGCCCTCCAATCAGGCGCCAGATGCATGCATCATCCCATGGGGGCGGAGTCTTGTGTTCAGCCAGCCCCCAGCAGGTCAAAGGAGGGACAGGATTGGTTGGTATCGTGGAGAGGGATGCGATCTCGCCCGGCCGGGCTCCTGGCACTAGCCAATCCACGCAGAGGACGGACCTCTTAAACACGCTCGCTGAAAAAACACTGCCCCCCAAAACACACACTCCAGTAGACTGGAGGCTCAGGACCACTGGGAGGGGAGGGGAGAGGAGAGAGGATAGGTTGGTACCACAGCTGGAATCATCAGAATGTAAACAGTTCCAAGAATAGTTTGAGTTTATTGCTGGTTCTTATTTTTGTTGTTTCACTAAGTTTGTGTTTTTCTTACAACATCACAGTCAGTGCTGCTCCAGGACTATCACTGAAATGAACCAATCACATTTTTGCAACCTAGGGATGGCAGGTGTGTCTTCAAGGCTTTCTGCCAGAAAGGCTTTTCTTTAACTTAAGTTCTTACTCCTGTCAAAGCATCTGATTTACTGATAACCATCTTCGCCTAAATCTAACCCAGATTTCTCTTCTTTTTGCTTAAATTTGATCAGATTTTCCATTTTGGTGGCGCAGCAGTTATCACTGTTGCCTCACAGCAGACAGTCCTGTGTTCGGACCTTGATAGGGCCCTTTAGCGTGGAGTTAGACTGGAGGCTTGTGCTACTTTGTGCTAGTTTTCTCCAGGAGGTTCAGCTTTTCCTGTCACTGCCCATCTGTGGCCAGATTCTTGATCTCAAGAGTTTGGCCACAGATGGGCAGGAAAACGGCCACAGATAACAGTTGATGATTAAAAAAAAAAAAAAAAAAAATTCGAATAATAGTCCAACAAGTCCTTCCATCATCCATCATCATCACTTCCTTTTTTCCTATCTTCCTTCCCAATTCTTCCCAAAACTTCATTTCTACCTTCTTTTCATCTTTCATCCCTATCAGTTTTCCTTCTTTCCTTCCCTTCTAACCTTTTCTCCTTTCCTTCCATCCCATAACACCAAACCAAGCCTTATTTAAGCCAGTTGAAATAGTCCATGAAGCACCATTAATTTGAAGTTGAGGAAACAACACCAACCTGTTGATATCAGATACACTAAATAAAGTCACATTAGGGAAAAACAATACAAGATTAAAATGATCAAGGGTCCAGGGGTAGTTTCAGGGGGCATTTTTGGTCTGCCTGCAGCAGAGATTCCCAGCTGGATGTGACTACTGGGATGTCTCAACATTACTAAAAATATTAAAAAAATATATATATTTTAAATATTTAAAACTGTCTCCTGTGGACTATTTAGACTTTTCTGTAACCGATCATGTTTAACCCAGTAATGCAGAAACAACAAAAAAAAATAAACTCTTGTGAGGAGTAAGGATGTGTACCTGATCACTGTAGTGGTGCAGCAGGCGCTCCAGAGCAGTGGAAGTGGACGTTAAGCCACTTGCCATCGCGGCGATGCCACACTCTGGTCTCCTCTGATTGGCTGGAACGGGGGCGGCCGGTGGAATCCACGAACTGTGTGAGCCGGATGTAGGCGATGCACGCGGCGTCCTCGCCGATCAGGTGCACGTGTGGGTTGAGCAGGGTGGTATGCACGGGCTTGCTGTTTTTGCTCAACACTGCACAAAGTAGAAGATATGTCCATGGTCAGCAGCGACCTCCAAGCATGACAAATGAGCTGCAGTTCCTTCAATCCATAATCGGGTCGTACCTGAAGTTTCCTCACGTTAAAAGGTGAAACAACCATATTTAAGCCTGGCATAAATTGGTGTGTATAGCTGATTTCCCCTTCATTTTTTAATGTAAACCGTGAAATCACCCATTAGTATTTATTAGGACGTAAACTGTAAATATTAAGGGCTTGGCTCACTGAAACTATTCAAGTCACTTCAGTGGACCTCTCGTCTTTTTATGTTACAGTATGCCATTTACGTGTATGTCAGTTTTCTGTGTTGATGTGATGCAACAGTCCATGAATGCACCATGCTAACAAAGCTTAGCCCTTCAACTTCTCATGCATACATGATTTCAGTGTGGCTGTGTTCATATTTCACTTACAGTCTATGGATCACAGCCCTCACTGGATACAGAGACACCACAGGATTAACTCACACTGACAGCCAAGCAAAAATACTCTTTGACTCTTTGACATTCACTGGGAACAATTCAGCTATTACTGGAAGAACATCTCGTCCCATAAACTGTGCAGTTACCAGACTTGCCAGCTTTACCTATAGGAGTCTACAGTGTACCTCACTACATGCTTTAATGCCTGGTACTAATACTGTATAGTGTATTCTTCTGTTATTTGTTTGTTTGCTTGATTTAAAAAAAAAAAAAAAAAAAAAAAAAAAAAAAAGGCTGACCAAAAGGTGTTGGTCAAGGAATACTACAAGAGTTGTCGTAGCTTTGAATTCTTGAGATCATTGTTCTTTTTTTTATTTTTTTTATGCACTTTTATTTAGAATTTATTTTTTCATATTTAAATCCTTAAAATAAATATTTTAAAAACACAATCACAACCATTTTTGACAGATACTCGTCTTAACTAAGGGCTGAACACTAGTTCAGGCTGTGGATTGACAGAAAAATGAGGGACTGGATGTGTACCATCATCACGGTTACATTTTCCTGCTTAAATCAGGAATCTTGACCTTCAAAATTCAACAATTTCCCTTTTATTTATTGGACATAATTCTGTTTACAACTAACTTGAAAGAGCCACCAAAGCTGTATGAGCGGAGCTTCTTTTCTTTAAATAATGAAATAATGATGAGTTGCAGTTATAAATAGTCCAATAGTGGAGTTTATCCACACTGTCAACTATTCTTGCTATATCCTAACTTGCCTGGTATTTCAAACCCCTTAAAATAAACGGTATATTATGCAAGTAAAGAAGAAGACTCACAGTTTTCAAAGTAGAATTTGTGAAAGTCCATGCCCTCCACCAGGTTTCCCAGAGCCTCTGGTTCGAAAGAGGTGAGTCCAGGATCGCAAATCCTCCTGAACATGAAAAAAACGAAAACAAGATGAGCCTGTTACCAAATTGCACTCGTTTTCACTCACAGAAAGCATCTGCTGCTTTTCACTTCTACACACAGTTGTACTCACGTGTAGGCATCGAAATCTCCATTGTTGATTGCTTCAATCAGCTGCTCCGTAATCTTGATGATCTCCTGTTTACGAGCTGCAGACAGAACAAGAGACAGAAAGAGGCAAACAGATGGCAGCTGGTGAGATGCCAGTTGGAAGGTGAGACAATAACAGTGTGGTGGGTTTCTGCACAATGACATTTTGTCTCATCGCTTCAGCTCCTGCCTTCCTTCACGCGCTCTTCCTCTGTGGCTACGGCTCAAGTCCCCTCTTTAACCTGGTCGCCCGGATCCAAAAGCTGCCTCGTCACCGGAGCTCGACCCCCATCGCTGTCTCTCGCTCAGCTTCTCGCCTTTGCTACGACACAACAACTGACTGAACACGACTCTCCGCTGTGAGCACACACTGCCAACCAAACAGAAGCAACAACTCCGCTAGTAGAGATCACAGCCTTCCTCACTCGAGGCCCACTTAGCTTTCTCCTGCTATGACCAACTGTTAGAGGCACAAGTGAGCAAACTTGCCAGACTTTGATGGTTTTATTCCCTCAGCTATTCCATGAACTGATTAACAGTAACAGTCTGATCAACTTCAATCCCTTTCCTCTTTAAGTTTCTTTATATGTTCTTAGTTAACATCTGTTCCACACCAAACAAGCCATGAACCTACAAGTTTACCATTTATTTATGCTAGTTGTTATTCAGTGTAAAGTGCCTCACACACTTTTAAAGTAACAGTAAAACCAAATGAAGAGATTACACGTGGTACAACCCTCCTCTCCACAAAATCAATCAAGCGATATTTTCTTCTAGTCAACAAATTCTATGAAAAACACTAAAACCAGCAATAAACCGAGAGCACTGCATTTTATTCTGTGCCTTAAAAGCTCTACTGATTTCTAAACACATCAGTGAACCACACTGATGGGCCAGACGACATGCTTGGTTATTAAAATCAGCATGAGCGCTACAGCTTATCTTGACTCGTGTAGTTGTTAAGTTGTTCCTTCTACTTTTAAGATGAAAAGCAGAAACAATACAGACACTCCAACGAAGTTTTATTTCATTACTCGGAGCACTTAAACAACAAATATCAAGGGTTTGTAGTAAATAATCGCTAAACATCCTTTCACCTGCATTGTCAGGATTACTGCTACTATACAGTATTACAGTATTATCTAGGTCATTTTATGTTAGTAGTTCACAAAAACTGTGTTGCATGCCCCACTTCAGGAGGAAAAAAAAAAATGAATTCACACCTCAAAAACCACAATTTCTGTTACTAATGATGTAAAAAGTGAAATAAAGATCAGCATGACAGACACTTGGGAAATTCACATTTATTTTTGCTGTGAAAAATAAAATCATATTCATTCATTCATCTTATTCATTTTCCATGTTTTTCTCATCTATGGTGCACCCACATAATTTGAAAATCACTGCCATATCTAATGGCTGCCTATTACGATTTCAGAGATTATTACTAAGAAATTGTAGTTTAATAATACAATTTGCTATAAAAGTTCTTGCCATCTACTACTGGTGTAAATGATCTGGCATGTTTCTATACATGTGACGTTAAAGACAGCTTTCTGACGCGATTCACTGAATTAAGGGGGCATTAATGTCTTTTTTTTCCCCACCTGACAAGTTGTATCATTACTTCAATAATAAGGCATGAACACACCTTTAATCACACACACACCATCTGGCTGCCTGAAATACTCAGAAGGGCAACAAAACCAGAATAACCTCTTTTTCTTTCAGCTGCTCCCTTTAGGCGTCACCACAGCAGATTAACTGCCTCCATCTCACACTATGGTTAAAAGTTAAACCAGCTCTCTGCATGTATTCCTTCACTACATCCATGAAACCCCCCTGCAGCTTCCTCTTTACCTTCTTCCTTCCATTCTCCAATATAGCCACCATCACTCTTCTGCACATGTCCAATCCATTTCAAGCACGCCTCTCTAACTTCATTTCCAAACAGCTCATCCCGAGCCGTCCCTCTGACGTCCTCATTTCTAATCCTGTCCATTCTAGTCACTCGCAATGAAAATCTTAGCATCTTCAGCTCTGCCTCCTCTCCTTTTGTTAGCATCACCCTCTCCAAGCCACACATTATAGCAGGTCTCACTATCAACTTTGGAAATCTTCTCTTTTAGTCTTGCTGTCATCGTTTTGTTGCAAATCAGGCTTTACTTCGGATTTTTGACCCGGGTGTTTAAGCTCATCGGCCTTCACTACTTCAACATGGTACTTAAATCAAGACAAGTTAACTGTAAAGAAGCAAAACTGGCGACCAGACGACTTATTTAGAACCAGCTGAAAAAAATAAAAAATACTCAAAAAAAACCCACTAACACACTCAAGGAATGCAGAGTTTCAGCGAGCAGCAGGTAACAGTGAGGCGATGGCAGGGAAAACCGAGTTAGTCAGTTAGTGCGGATGTGTTCTTACTCTGCTTAGTGTTGCTTTTAGCAGCGACAGTGTTGCTCCCTAGTGGAGCGGCAGGTATGGATGACTGTGAGAGTTCAGACTCGGGGCAGGAGCTGTTGCCTGTGCTGTTCCATGCAATGCGCTTTACGTCATGCGGTGGAACTGAAACACACAAGGGGTGGTCAACAAACAAAAACATGTGGATGGACAACAGACAAAAATGACAGAAATATGATCATTTACACATAACGCGCACACACTTAGCTCATGCAGGGGAAAAAAGGTTGATGAAGGTGATGTGGGTTAGTACATTTGGTAGAATAAGAAAGAAACAGCTAACATTGCGTTTATGACAGACATGCAGATGGGTGACATGAGGACAGGGTGGTAGCTGGAAGCCAGATCAGTGCCGCTCTGATCGTGATGCTGTGCGATGTGGAAGTCAGTTAAATGCCTGCTCTGCTCACATCTACTCTACTCATAACGCTAATACACATTAACATTAAGCCTCCTCTGATGAACTGGAGCACTGAGCAAAGAGACGATCGAAGCCATTGTTTGTTATTTGCTCAAGTTATGCCTGTGGGGAAACTTAGCATGTTCAGGAAGGAAGGCAGGAGTGGAAAATGCACACAGGAAAGAAGTTAGAAGAGGAGGAGGAGGAGGAAGGGAGAGGGGGAGAGATTAGATTGTACTTTAGTGCAAGTTTGCCTTGCAAGAGCAGGAGGATGAAGAGAAGAGGTCAACAGACTAGAGGAAAGATGATAGAGAAAATTTGATTGGTGAAGAATGGTGTATTAAGAGAAATGGAAAAGAAATTAGAAGATAAAAATACACACACAAAAAAAGAGTACAGGAAGACTGAGAAGGTGTGAGGACGTGACGCTCTATGGCGTGCAAGGTTCCATTAAAGTCAGACAGGCTGCAAGGTCTGTGAGACTGGGCGACTACTTTAGGACGATCAGCCGCAAGGTAAGCAAGACTTCCTCCAGATGGAGCCGTCACATTAGGAGGACAAGGGGATAGATGTAGCCATCACCAAAAAATAAACGCACACGCACACACGCCCGCGCACACACACACACACACACACACACAGGTTTCAGGGTTCCCACAGTGGCCCCGATGACAATAAAAATCTGTGTTTTTGAAATGACTTTCCACTATTAGAGTTAACATGAGAAGAAAAGAAACATAAGACGGGGTCTGTTATTTTTTAAAAGTTTGATCAGAGCACAGTGATGTTAAAGGAGACCGTGTCTGTTACAATAGTGGATGCTCATGTTAAACAAAGTGTCATATAGCCAGAATAAATTATATGTTTTTTCCTGCTCTTGGTTCTAGATGATATCAAAAACACAATTAAAACGGTCGTCTGATGCACCCGTCCCCACCGTCCGCTGTTCAAAACCTTCTGTTTGCAGGGGGCAGCCAATCAGAAAGAAGTTAGCGTAAAGAAGGGGGGTTGAAATGAACTATTGATCACACAAAACAACTTTAGTAGAGTCAAAGCATTAAAAACAAGATGGTGTTAAAGGAGCATAACAGGTTCCCCTTAAAGTGTCCATTAGAAGAAGTTACACAATATCTGTGTTGCCTTGCGCGCACACAGCGAGCAAGAATGGAGAGCAGGAAGTGTGTCAGCAGTCAGTGTGCTTAAAAAAACAAAAACAAACAAATAGCATGTTTGTCATAACTGCTGAAAGATTATTCCAGTTTATTACAACCTAATTTCAATAAGACTGCATATAAACTAACTGCTCATATCTGGAAACGCAGTGGCACTGTTGAGGTGAAATCCAATAGGCCAAAAACACAATTGACCGATTACCCAAGATGTAAAGCAGTGACTTAGTGATTTGGTGGTTTTCGAAGAGAACATGATGCTGATCGTGTGGTCACAGTCAGAAGACTTCGCTTGAAGCACTTAAAATCTGCCTGTTTACTGTTTTTAAAATTATTGAAGCAGTTTGGGATCATCTTGACAGAGTAGAGCAAAAGGGAGGAAATTTTTTTTGTGCATTTGTGGGTACGGGGAATGAAATATTAATTAATTATTAATTATCTGAATACTGAAATGTCTCAATGGAAACCTGAGTCCAAGAAATAGTTTTGCTACTGGGGAAATAAAGATTTGTCATTTAATTCAATGACTTGTTTCTACAGGAATCTGTCATTTGTCAATGTGCAGCAAATGCTACTGAAAATAATAGTTTTCAGAGCAAGCTAGTGCTGTCGTGTCCCCATGATCCTGTTGAAAAACTGATTATTTAAGCCGTGTTACACAGCATTAATTGGAAAGCCGTTGCTACGAGACGGCCAAATGGTGTCGTTATGCTAAAACTACCAAACTAAGATCAAAAATGCAATAAACTGGAATTAACCTACAGAAATTTGTAAAAGCCAAACATAAAGTTGAATCATTTCAAAAATCTAAAACCAGTGGGAACCCTAAAAGAAAAAAAAAAAAAAGCTTGGTGGATCAGAGTGAGGGTGGGGGCTCAGAGATGTAAGACGTTATTGCTGGTGACTACAGAAAGCCAGGGTGGGAGTGGGGGGTGGTGGTGGGGTGGTGGTGGGGTTTTTGGGGGGGGGGGGGGGGTTATGTCCTGGCTAGAGGTGCCCGTATAGCTTTCCGGTTGCCATGGATAAACTTACTGGCAGGTGAGCTTTGAGGTGAGGGCAGAAGTGGGGGCATCTCCTCTGTGGCGCTGCCCTGACTCAGCGCCGTACTGTCCGCTAGAACACACATACAAAACGCAGCCAGACACACAATAAATACACACATACACACACGACAGACACAGTCAAAAGTGTGACAGACACGCGTCGTATCTCAGCACACCTGCCAGTCAGTACAAGTCCAAAAATAAATTAAAAAAAAAAAAACTCACTAAATGGGAGACAGAAAGAGAGAACAGGATAAAGGGAATAAAACACTGGAGTACCTTTCCTACCTTTCATTTCCTCCTCGTCGTTGGTGGCATTGCTTTCTGTTGATCCCTGAGATGCAGAGGAAAGAGACAGACACATGCTGAAATCAAACGCTGCCAGGATCCGGCAGGATCGAGCCCATCAGGTGCGCGTGATGCTCTGCGTCGGGCTTTCAGACAGAAATAAAAACAACAAAACACAAAACATACATCTCACCTTGACGCCATCGGGAGCATTGTGCACCACTGTGCTCTGAGATTCCTGCGATACAGAACAAAACAGTTAGTCCAAAATATTGTCCTCAAACAGTGCCTCTCAACTGGATTTAAAGTGGGCCCCTTTATCTTTTACCTCAGCCAAAACTTAAACATCTTCACAACAGCTAGTGGATCCAAAACTTTCAAGAGTGCCCGTGGCAATGGAGAGGAGATACTTATTTTGGGCTGTAACTAATGAACGTCTCGTCTATAAAACACCAGAAAAGAGTTTGTAATTTCCCCAAACGCTGGTCACACACTAACATCTTCAGATGTTTGTTTAGTCTAAACACAGAGATGCTCTCAGAGAAGACGAAACACAGGGGAATCATTTGCTGAGCTCACTCAATCAATTAATAGCCTCATCATTTCTGGTCTGTTATCATTTATCAGATTTTACTGGAACTACACCGAGATAATGAGAGCATACAGCGTTATTGTTTTACAAAACACAGTTAGGAGAATTAAATGCATTAGCTGCAGTTTTCTGTTTTATGTGTGAAAGTATCATAAATATTACTTTGAAAAAAAAAAAAAAAAAAGACTCAGATTCTGTTAGCTTTTAAATAACCTCAAAACAGACACCTGATACTTGACCCGAGACTTCACAGAGCAAAGAAAATGTGGCCACAGTCCCACAAGCACTGGGTCAAAGAGTTAACGTCCCATTTTAAACTGGAACAGTTTAAATACAACGCCCGAGGCTGCACCCAGAAGTACCACGAGATCTGGCAACTGTTTCTGTCCCATTTCAGGACGGAGCTTCTTTCCTTTCACCACACAGTCTGTCCTTCTGTTTGTTTTCAATTCTGCTCATATAACCAATAAATGCATAAATTACTTTATGGAAGGAGTTTTGTACTTTTGAGTCCTGAGTGCGAATCCATAAATAAAAAGCTTAATAACTATTATTACTCAGTTTAAAATATTTTAAAAAATACTAAATAACAAACCCTTGAGAATGAGAAGCTGCTCAGATTTTGCTCAGTTAAACGGGTAATATTTCATGATAATTGCTGCAGGTTAACAGTAGGTTGATTGGCTCCGTGTAGTTTTACCGTGTATGCATTACATAACTGGGGAACTGCTCTTTGAGCTGATCATCAGTTTCTCTATTAGACGGTTTTTTAAACATAATATCTGTGTCTTTGGGGACCTGTACCTCCAGTTGAGAAGCACTACCAAACCAACCCGACAGTGTTATCCAACCACAACACTACAAGATGTAATTTAATGCATGCTAGTAAAAGCTTCTCAAAACCACAGCATGCTAGTGCTGGATTGGAGCACAATGGTCAAGTTTTTCACTACAATGAGGATGCCAATGGGGATGTTATGGATGGTGCGAGGTTAGAATGACAAAGAACAGCTGGCTAAAATATGTAGATGACAAAGAAAGATGTTAGGATGGGAAAAAGATAAGAAAGTAGCCGATTGAGGATTATATAGAGATATAAACATGGGGGCCATTACATAAGACTGAATTGTACTCTGATATTAACAGGTGGAGGTCTCCAAACGGGGTCTCGACAGCTTTACGAGCTGCCACTTTAGGTGCACACAGTCCTGCAAACAAGGTCATGCTCCTGTGGCTGACAGGGTGCACATGTGCACCTGTTTAGATTTTTTATTTTTTTTTTAACTAAATTTAAATAATTTCCAAAAGTGTTTCACCTAAATCAGGAGCACATGTGCACCACGGTTGGTAAGCTTATTGGGACAGGGGATGTTACAGAGCAAGGCCTCCTGGGTGGTAGATGAAGGATGACAAGCAGATGATGGAGGATGAGGCCCAATGGGTTACTATGCAACTACTGAGGGAACAGGGGGGATTAAGAGGCAGGGCTGACACTGCGGCGGCCTACTGTACCATCTGTGCGTTCGTTGCCATGTTGGTGTCTTTCAGGGCATTGATGGCGCTCACTATACTGTTCTTACTGTTGTTGGTAGAAGGCTGGGACGAGAACGCAAACACTCAAAGTGAACACATACGTCACACACACATAGAGAAAGATGCATTAGAATTGAAACACGCCTTTCAGGAAACGGGGCTAATGTTGGTGGAAGCTCCCGGGCTATTGAGAGCTAACAGGGTAAATGAGAGGGTGAGTGCCACAGAATGGCCTCTAGATCATCCCTTTTACTGCCTCACTAACTCTCTATGCCGCTCCCACTTAACTACACAGAGTGACCCCTGGGGCAGAAAAGAAAAAGGAGTGGGGAGCGAGATGCTTAATAGCAGCAGAGGCTGATGGAGATTGCTGGGAAACAGAGCAACAGACATTTGACTGAAACTGACTAAAGGTGAAAGAATAAAACCAGCATTACGGAACTAATATTTATAAATTATGAGTGAAAACGTTGGTTTAAAAAAAAAAAAAAAAAATGTTAAAAACTTGTGGAAAGGACTGCAGGATTATGGGATCTAAAAACACGCCATAGAAAGAAACTCCTCTGCAGATATAAAACAAGGTCAATGTGAAAACGGAAAAAAAAACAAAAAACCTTAAAATGAATAATAACTACTGCACAACAAAAGATATTCATTGAAATAATAGGAGGAAAAGTGCGCAAAAGAAAGACTGTGAAAGACAGAAAAAGAACAGAAGGCAGAAAATCGAGGTCAGCTGACAGAGGAGAGATAGGACACCATGTAGCAGAACAAAAGAGGGCAGAGAGGTGATGAAGAGAACCTTACCTTAGCAGAATCTGACTTCTTGTTGAGTAAACTTTTGCATGCTGTGGAAAAAAGGAGGATAGAAGGGGAGAGAAACAGGTAGAAAAGTTAAGATTTACTGATGATGATAGTTCGTTCGTACCTCTAACCTACGTTACATCTATGAATCCCCAACACCTCAGTCACTGTGACAAAGTAAGCTTAGATGTTTCCAAAGCACAACATGCATTTAATGGATTTCTCGGGCATTTTACGCCCCTTGGCTGTACAGGCTGCTACACTCTGCAAAACCCATTCACATCATAATCCATTCATTGCCATCTGGGGATATAAGAGAAACCTGAGAGCAAAGTAAACTTCCTCAGTCCATTTCCTGCCTGGAAGACCCCAGCAGATCTAGAAAGAGAATGATGGCCAGACTCAAACTGCCGCCAGGACTGACAGTGATGAGCTAGGTTAATGTAAATCATTGATTTCCTTTAAGGGCTCCAGTCACTTTTCCTCTCAGTCTAACGCTCTCAACTCTCTCTTGCTTGCTTTTCTCTTGTTTTTCTACCAACACACACAGGTTCCAAAAATCTTATCTTGAGTTTCTTACCTTCCAATAGGAAATTGGAGAGGGATAGAGGGGGAGGGAAGAGGGGGGAGGGTTGTAAGAGAGGGCTTAGTATTTCAATACATGAGAGGAGAGATAAGGGGCACAGCATTTACAGCAGCAAACAATATCAAGTGAAAACTCATGCTCCCTAATCTTGGCTGTTGCATTGATAGCAGCTTATACTTTGGCCTGGCCATGCAGCATCCAAAGGGGGGAAAAAAAAATAAATTTTAAGTTTAATTTTCAGTTTTCATTTTCATTCAAAAACTAGAGAAAGGAGAGCTGATTGTTCACAGTGCAAACATCTGCTCTTCATTTGGCTACATCTTCTATCAAGCAGTCACCAGGGTGCTAATGTGACAGCATGGGACTACCACGTTCACATGCTCTCTAGCACAAATTTAACATGGCAAGATGGGTAGAGGTCAAGGTGACCCACAGGACGAGGGCTTCACCACTCGAGCAAGATTCTAGCTCGGTGATGAGAAAGGAAAAATGTGTTAGAAAGCATCTGAAGGTGTGTCTCCCGAGAACATTTTGTAGGAATTAACCACACAGGACACCCACATGCGAAAGGCAGCAAGGCAAAAACCGAATTAGAAACACAGAGAGATGCTTCAAACTCACACTTCTGTCACATTCTGCTATAATGCCATTAAAAGGAAACATCATGAGCAAACGGCCAAGCCTTGCCTCAGAAATACTCAGAAGTGCAAGGAAGCAGTTATAGGTTTGCAGTGATGAGTGACATCATCAGAGGACCAAAAGCCAAAAGCCAAGAAAAAGAAAATAAAAAACAAAAATCTTGATTATGGATGACTTAAAAGGAGGAGAGATGAGGAGTCCAATCTGGAGTGATGATGTCACACATATTTACAGAAACTTACAAAACAGGCAACTTGGTCCAGTCTCAGTGAAGGAGCCCGCATTCGGAGGGCTTTAGCTGACAATTAAAGCACCACAGGCACCCCGAATCTCAGCGCACCAATCACACATCCTAGGATTAACACCCGCCTCCCCTTAGGTGTCTCAGGTGAAGTTATCTCCCCATAAACATTTTACCTTTATCCTGCCTACAAACAGATCCTATGGAGAAGTGTATAGACACTGCAGAGCAAAAAAGATCCTCCGTTCTAAAAAGGGAGACAGAGAATCCAGTCTGCTCTACATTGCTTCTAATGTACTCAATCCATGGAGCCACCATTGGAATCGCCGACCTTCACCACCCATCTCCACCGGGCAGGATGAGAGGAAAATCTGATTTTAATACTTTCAAAACAATCCCTCCATCTAATGTGGCAGACTTGCTGCCACATTAGCTTGTGGGGTTCCTGTCTCAAGGGGGAACTTTGCTTTGAAAGTACTAAAACAGACCTTAAGAGGGGGAGTTGAGACGTGGGATGCCTTTAACCTCAAGAGATTCATCGGGAAGAAACGGTGATGTTTTCAACAGTAGCAGCACTGAAGTCAGCACTCCCATCCTCCGTCTCAGTTATTCTCCCCTCTAGCTCCTCAACATCCAACTTTCTTCCTTTGTCCCATCAAACCCAGGTCTGACGATGGCAGCACGCCAACCCAGCTCTTGCCGGCCCCCTGCAATGTGAGTTCCCGCCCCCAGGATACATGCCCCTCCTCATCCCCTGCCCCAGTCCGCCCTGTGCGAGCACAGAGACGTAAGGGGTCAGCTGGAGGTCAGGATGGAGCTTGCTGGAAGTGACGCCATAACTAAGTGAAGATGAAATGTGGGTTACGAGGTCACGATCGAATGGCGCTGATGTGTGAATGTAAAAAGCACTTTTTAGTGCAGGCTGACGTAAACTCAAGTGAAGCTTATTTACATGATTGCTACACAATACCCCTAAATGAGCAAAATCTGTGAGGGGATGCATGCTTGTGGGTGTGTATGTTGATGAGGATGCTTGCAAAGGCTGCATGCAGGATTTGGGGGATGGTGATGAGGGCCAACCCTGTCCCATGAAAGAAAGTAGTTGTGTATGTAAAGAGGAAGTGGATGGGCGTGTCTCTGGGACGTACCTTCCTGAGCCAGTGAGGCCGTGGAGGAGGCGGCAGCAGCAGAGTTGGTATGCTGCCGGCCCACTATTGGATAGAAATGCTACAGTTGGGAGGGGCTAAGGAAATTATGCAGGTCGATCTCATGCTGTTCAGTCATGGGCCGAGAAAGCTACAGGGGGTGCTGGCTACAGCCCAGATGCATCTTAGACTTTGATACAAACGGGCCAAAGCAAAGACGTGCACCCCTGTGGATTCCTAGGCCCAGGGTTGAAATCATTAGCCATCGACTGACCAATTACTTAAAGGCTGAGAACAAGGCTTCAACGAAAACAAGTCACTCTCAGCAGGCTGAGATAAAAAACACAGAATCTTAATAGTCACCTGGTTTTATAACACCACACTTTCCCCCAAACATTAAAAAAGAAAAATCTCATTAAAGTCTAGGATTCGTTCTCTCAAACATGCTCCATGGGCAGCAGAAAAGAGGGACACATACGCGCGCGCACACACATACACACAGGGAGAGATACATTAGCACAGACAAGGACATAACTGGCACCCACATATAATCTGGAACAGATTATGACAGAATATCAAATTTCAGGCTGCTAACATACATGATAATGCACTCATAATAATTCAGTAATACAATATTTCTATCATATCACAAAGAAGCTTCATGTTTCAGTTCAGTTTAATGTTGTAAGCAAGCAAACTCCTGGGCGCACACAAAAACATTGTTATTTTGAGAATGAGTGGGTGAGCGTGCGTGTGTGGTGAGGGGGTTAAAAAAGGTGCAGAGGACTCTATCCACTTTCCTTCCTCCACTCCCTCTGCATGTGCTGCGTGGGAGGCTGAGGGCGAAGGGCACACCCACCTGAGAAGTTTCTGGACACCAGCATGGTGGTGAGAATGGCTCCCTGGAGGAGGAGGAGGAAGGAGAAGAGAGAAGTGAGGGGAGGTATAATGAGAGCATGGCGTTTTTCTTTATTTACTTAATGTTGTCTGTAAAACTCTGCCTAATGTTTAAAATAAAAATAAAAAAACCCCAAACTTGTATGCCGTCTGGGGAGATGCACCTTTAACTGTACATTCTCACATCTCAAAGCCCTATATTCCTCTATGCAAATTAATTTAAATGATGTGGCAAAACAAAATAGCTGATACTTGAGGCATGAGTTTGCATCAGTGGCAGTGAATGCAAACTACAGTAACTGGAGCTGGTTGACATTTAAAATGTTTCCAATAGAGGAAAAAAAAAGCAGAGGTTCTCAAAAGTGAAATGTTCATATGCAGCAATTTAGAAGATCAAAGACTTTGGCAGACATGTGATCTCAGAGTTTGGCTGATAGTTTCGATGGTTGATATCAAAGCAGCATAATTTACAAACCGAAACATTTTAAACCTCGCAATCCAAAATATATGTCGAAATGATATAATAGACAGGGCAGGTTTCAACAGCTTCACAGCAAATGACAATGAATGAGATGCACAGCACAGCGAGTTAAAGTATTTTCAATAGTCTCCAAAAACAGACGCATAGAGTGAACTCGAGCTTTCCAACACTATTGCATTGTTACATTTTAGAAATAATCGTCCAAACACAAGTTTCCTTATTTTTGTGCTACGTTTCTATGCTCACACAATAACTAACTCATGAAATGTCACGCACAATAACACCCATATCACAACTACATTGCACAATTATCTAAGATACACAACAATATCTGTGTAGCTTAACATATAATACACCAAACAAGGGATTAGTTACTTATTCACTGCACTGTTGTATTGTTGTGTCTTGTTATTATTATTCAATTCAGTTCAGTTAATCAGTTATATCATCTTTCTCTGCCATGTGCCCCATTCGAGCCATGAAATGCTGACAGATCAAAGTGGAATGATGAATATTTTAAGAGCACCTACATCTTTTAATAAAAGTGTTGACTGATAGATCACATCTCCCAAGAGGAAGAGATGTGGTATACTTCCACGCTGATATTTTGTCCCAGCCCTTTAAAACCACAGGATAAAAAAAAAGTAACCAATCAAGGCTGGTTTAAAGCCTGAGAAGCCTACCTTGAGTTTTCGGCGAGCATTGAACTTGCGCAGACATTCGACTGTTTCCTGTCTGTGCATCATGGACGCCACTGTAGAACGGTGCTGTAAGGGGACAAAAATGGAACAAAATAAGTCAACAGATTCTCAGGGCAAGTATGAATCCGAGTTATAGTTATGTGACGGCTTTAATATGGTAAATCCCTAGGTTTTTCCATAATGTACTCTGTGGTCATTTAGGTGAATACTTACGCAGATCCATGGGTGTTTGAGAGCCTGTTCGGCAGTGATTCTTTTGGCTGGGTTAATTGTCAACATCTGGTTAATCAGGTTCTTTGCCTCTGGGGTCACCGTATCCCACTCTGGAGACGGGAACTGAGGAAATAGGAGAAACAAGTGATACGTCAGTTTTGAGAGATTTCTGGTCAGCTGATCAAGTGGGTTTCTAGTAGATCCATGCCATATGGAAACCAGTGCTTGAGTTAACTCGTTAAAATAGGGAAGATTATGGAGGGGGGGGGGGGGTTTGGATTCACAGAAAACATGCTGCAGTTTTAAAACTCAAATCCCTGCAAACAGGCTGAAAAGTGACTTCATTATTCATCGACAGAGAGGAGAATACCCCTTCTCTGACTCTCACACACTCTCTCTCACACACCCCCCTCTGCAATGCGTCAGGAAGGCCCTGATAGGATCAATAGCTTTGGACCACATCTCAATTGGACACTATTAAATGTTCAAAAACTGCTTAGCAAACCCCTGCACTGCACCCATCACACCTAACACACACACACACACACTTACATCGTATGCCCCAGCTTTGATCTGCTGATAGAGTTTATGTTGATCTTCGTCCCAGAATGGTGGATATCCAACCAACAAGATATAGAGAATAACACCTGACAGGAAACAAAGAGGGGAGAAGTGATTCAGAAAGATCATGTTACAATACCATTTACCGTGGGCAGCAAAGAATAAAATCAAGACAAGGAAATGCAACAGTAAGAAAGGGAAAACTTAGTTATTGCAACACTTTATGAGCACAATGAAGTCACCTCTCTGAGAGAAGCTGCAAGATCATCATGCTCTTTTTTTATGATTCCCATTAACCCCTACGAAAACAGTTTTACTTTTAAATGATACTTAAAAGCTGTTGAATAGGTTCATTCGACCCGAGGCACACACAGGTGTCAAAACTCACCACAGGCCCATATGTCCACAGGCTTGCCGTAAGGGTCCTTCCGCAGGACCTCAGGGGAGAGATAGCCAGGAGTGCCTGCAAACCCTGCCCAACAGATAAATCAGAAGATACAATTAACTTTTATTAAACTCCTGGTAAAGGCTACCTTCATGCCGTTATATAAACAGCTTAAATTATAGCGACCCGTACGCAGGGCCAGATTATGATAGTGTAGAGTCACTAGCAAATACCCATTAATCATTTCATCCCCGCCACAGAGTCAGCCAAGTGCTGGCAGCTTGGCTGTTAGCCAAGACACAATGACCTAAGCATGACCTGGAAAGTGGCAGTGAGCCTCTTAATCAATGCTCCTGCAAATATTCTGTGGCTTCAAAGCAGCAGCAGATGTGAATCTATGTGGCTTGCTGTATGAAAGAAGGCCTGTTCAGCAGTGATTCATGCCCGGTGTAGGAACTATCAAGTGCTAAACACCCAGATAGAATAACAGATCAGGTAAAGGACCTGCTCATTTGATATGCGTGTTTGTGTCACTGTTTTTGTTTTCTTACCAAACCAAGCCTGCTGGTCCCCCTGCACTTCAATAGCAAGTCCAAAGTCTGCCAGCTTCACTGCGGCTCCCTTCATCTTACTGGCCAACAACAAGTTCTCAGGCTGAGACACACACACACACACACACACACACAGAGAGCAAAGCAGAGATCAAGACAGTGAGAGACAGGCAGTTAAAGGCACTCTTCAGTAAAGCCTTTCCTCAGAAATATTTATATTTGATGTGTTTGACACAGCATGTGGGGGTGGGATAAAGGTGTGAGAGCGTGATGGAGAGACAGAGGAGGTAGGGAGAGGATAAGTAGTTGAGAATCTCCCCAACACCTTATATGGGCATGGGTCCGTAGCCATGGAAACCACTCGGGAATCATTTAGGTAGAGCTGCAGACTGCATGCTAAATGGAAAGTGTACTTAGCGCGAGGCGGCGTGTGTGGCAGTGTTGTAAATGGCCGTTGTTTGGGCAGCGGGACATAAAGGGCTGCAGTAAAAAGCCCACTCAGGATAAAAGGCCAACAAATCAGACAGGCAGCGCTCGAGGTTATTCTCTGACATAGTGTGCACACGTACAAAAGCCGCCCACATGTGTCTCAGACATCCCTTGAGATAGCGGGTTTTTTTTCCCTACCCCCCTGCCCCTCACTTCGTAGTTTCAAATTCAGTACATATATTATTAACATCTCATCAACTTAAACTGGGTTAAACGTAAAACTGCAGGCAACAGAGAAGCCATCCTCATCCTCTGCTCTTTACATCTCAACCCATCAGCAATTTGGGACAAATCAAATCTCCTGACGCTTGAAGGGTGGTGTGATGTCACGCTCGTCTATGCCTCCGCCCAAACACAGCCCCCTCACGAGTGAGCTTGTGCACGTATGAGCTCTTGAGTCCTTGCCATAGGTGAGACGAACCCTTCCACGTGATCATGACTCACCATCTCTGTGCTCAACACGAACATACATCATGTGATTATGCACGCGCAGACACAAAAACACACACAGTCCCGGTCAAGGACAGGCAGGATGACAGATCTGACGACAGACAGAGGAGGGCGGGGGCAGTAGACGGCAGTAGAGCAAAAATTGCGGAGAGGGAGAGGAAGAGAGATGGAGCAACTGAGAGCCATCTGTATGTTGCCATGGCCACGAGCAGAGGTGTGTGTGTGTGTGTGTGTACATGTGTAAGAGTGTGGTTGTCATGGAAACGGGCAGCCACTCACCTTGAGGTCTCTGTGCACAATATCATGCTGGTGGATATGATTGACACTCTCCAAGATCTGACTAATGCAGTGACTACGGAGAGAGAAGAGGGGACAGAGGGAGAGAGTGAGACGTGTCAGTCACCACCCTTCATTGCAAAAAAAAAAAAAAAAAAAAAAAAAAAAACACCACACATTTACCCCACATGACTCGTCTGCCAGGCAGAAAAAAAAAAAGGATGCATGGTATTGCCATCATTAGAGAAAAAAAACAAACAAAAGAACCCCCCCCCCAACAACGAGACATCGTTCTTGATCACTGTGACAACTGGCAACATGAAACTGGAGCTGTCGCACAAATGGATTACATATTTTCCAGAGATAGACAAAAAAAAAAATAAGTTCAGACAACCTGCAGCGTTTCCCACAGAAATAGATTCTATTTGTGGCATGTAGTGTGTGTGCTCCACTGCAAGTATTTTAATTGCCCAGTCCCTCGTGACAAATACGAAACAGCATTCAGCGTTGTATTCATTGCCTCTTCAGTTAACCTCTTGTCCCAAGAACCAACTCCACTGCATCAGACAGCATTGGAAACTGTGCTCCTTGCTTTGCTGCACAGCCCTAGTCACATCTGCGTAACAGCAGAGCCAGCTCTCCACCTGCTGCAGGTTCTGGTTGAAGTAGCTCTCTAGCTTGCGACTGATCTCCAGAGCAGAATAAGGACTACAGTCAGCTGAAGTCCATTTGACCATTGGGCAGCTGAATGAGTCAGCCCGGCGGCAGTCCTATTTTACATGCACGTTTGTGAGACAAAAATCATACAGTTTGAGAAAGAAGAGAAAACGAGCTTTACAGAGTTATTTGGTGTATCACAGTAGCAGAAAGCATTCAAAAGGTACTGCTGTCTGAACACAGACAGAAAAATCTGTCCCTGGCTAGATTTGACCATGTGTGTTTCACGTTAGCGTAACTCCTCGACCAGTTTGGGCCAGAGAGAAAATGCAAATGTTTCCTGAAAAATGAGAATTATTCTATAAGACAGCCAAATTACATAATTCTTCCAAGTAGCTTATATGATCCTTGGGTTAAGGACCATATCGTCCTAGTATGGAAAACTGGTTGAGGAAAACAAGAAAACTTCTAACTAGCTAGCAGCTAGTTAGGAGTGATTTAAGTTTCAGTATAAGACTGAGGCGAAAATGTCCCCCAGTAAATCAATCACGGACAACCTCACGTTCTTGGACAACTGGAAAAGAAAATAATGCTGGCAAGGCTGCAGTTATACCTGGGCAGCCTGCCAAGTCTATGTGTGGGGAAACACTGGCTTTTGAGTGATGAATTAAACATTTCAAAAAGCGAGATGTAGTGATGGAATGATAGCCAAAAGACCCAGCTATAAGCGTTTTCCAGGCAAAACACTAATACTGCATTGCTACAGCTTTTGGAAAAAACTGCACCTTTTTGACTTTTAGCTGTATTTTAAAAAGCAGTATGAACACGTCACTGTGGATATAAAGCTTATGTAATAGACGCTTGACGGCCAAGAAAGTTAACCAGTTAAAACAGTTAACTCAATTAATTAATGAGCACACTAGCTGTTAATTGCATCTCTACCGTGATCCCTAAAAGCAATCAATTTTACGTTTCAAACCCATTATCCAGGTAGAGTAGCTTAAAGAACAAATACTACGTATCTGATGTGGGAAGGCTTGAACCATCCAGTCAATAAATCTGTATCCCGGTAGCAATTCTAATAATGGGGGCGTCAATTCAGCTGCCACCGATATCGTTGCCATTATTTCTCAACACTGGCTCATAAGCATGTTTCACACAATCCTGTGGAGTGTGTTGGCACATTACACGTATTCTGAAATTTTCTTACATGCCCGTACAAGACCATCCTCTTACTGTCGTACACACTGTGGCACCGGGTGATGATTTCACTCTCTAATGCTCATGTTCAGGTTAATGGGTCAGATGTCACTTGCCTACAAAGAGTGAAGCCCAGGCTTAAATCATATGGCTTGGTTTCTGTGGGTCTGTTCACAAAGACCCCTACGCTAACTGCAGACAGAATTCATAATCTGCCCACCACACAGCCACAGGAGGATAGTGCAAACAAAGACAAAAAGATTACATGAGACAACACCAACAAAATCAAAGAAAATCATGTAAAATGCCAAATAAAATTTCCCAAGTTGCCAAGGCGAGGTCCCCTAAACACATTCAGTGAACAGTAATACAAGTCTTCACATCCGAGCAGACCGAACTGGCGTTTTTTGCCTCATAAAAAGGCAATGATAATCAGAACTGTTGGCTGACTGTGCAATTGTTTCAGTATTATTTGAATGGTCCTATACAACGCCTATTTTAAGACAAGTTAATCTAAACTTCACATGTCTGAATGAGGTCACTAAGATGCACAGATTATTCAATCTTATCCACAGTAGGTTATTACACACAGACTACAGACAATATAACCTCACTCCTATATTTGCTCTTGCAGCCAACGACGCAACATTTGCTGAGCTCTGCTAGCTGAGACATTTTGGAGAGTGCTACTCTCTACCCCTTTGCACTCACTTCTAAATAATATAGCAGTGACAAGGCTGGATTACACACTTTCTAGCTGATTGATTATCACTTGCTTACAGAGCCGGGAGGGCGCTCGATATGACAGTATATTTTTAACAAATTTTCATTTAAACGTCACAGTTTATTAAATCAAAACAAAAACAAATAAACAAAACAAAAAGAACAGAACTGCATTTTTACTATAATGGGGGGAAAAAAAAACCCCAGAGTGAGACATGTGATTAAAGAGAGAAGGGGGAGAGTGGGGAACCAATGAACTTGTTGACAAGTAAATGCATTTCCTGATAAGAATACCAGCAAGCCAATTACATGCACCGCTGTGTGCTTGTGTGTTCATAAAATGAGAGTATTTATATATTTAATAGGATTATGCTGTTTGTCTGCAGTACCGTGTGTCTGCATGCAAAAAACCCATATCCCAAAAAAGATTGGGCTATTAGTAAGTCATTTAAAACTCAAATGACTGAAAAACAGTACACAAACAACACAATGTTGAGAATGAGGACGACTTTTACATATATAAACACATCCATAGCACAGCATGTGAAAACAAGGATAAAGTTGAAAATTTGTTTTGTTTTCCTTAAATTTCCAAATTTGGAAAAAAAAAAAAAATAAAAAAAAAATCTATGTATCTTTCTTAACCTTGAAGATGCCACATTGTCCCAGTCTTTAAATTATTGTGGTTTAACACCAATGTAAATAGATAAAGACTTCAGTCATGTCAGCAGCTTCATAAAGGGGGCATATTTTGCCGTGCACTGGTCTGGTTCTACCTTTAGGCATGTGTGTGGTTGTGCTCCAGTTTCGCTGGACTTTGTTTTTGGACTACATAACAGTTTTGAGAGATTCCTCAGACAGAGAACTTCACCTAAACCACAGAAATACAGGAAAGTCTGGTTGCATCATTGCTTGGCAGTTTTTGTACGCAGCCAGATTCTCGGTCTGCATCTCTGACCAGCCTTTCCTGTGCTGCGTCACATATTCAGATTATAAAAGCCAGAAACAAAACAAAAGCTAGGTTCTGAGCAGAAGGCTGAAGTACAAAACTTAGTGTAATATCGCACAACCAATGAGGTTAACAGGTCAATAGCACAATTGTGCATATTAAGAGATATCCTCTATTTTAGTAAAAATGGAGAATATCACCACATTAATGATTTTCCCATCCAGTATTTTGCAAAAGTAAAATCATTTCTGAACTTAAAATGGCAAAGAAGTGGGAATGTCAACATCTATGACACAGAATCTTAAATGATTCAGACAATCTGAAAAACCTCTCTACAGACGAGGGACAAGGCTAATAACTAAGATCGTCTGGCCTTCAGACAAAATGTAAATGAGAAGCCTAAGAACACTTTCTAAAAACCAAACACCATTCTCAGTGAACACAGAAGCAAAGAGCACGTCCTGCAGAGTAAAAAGTGCGTCTAGCTTCTTATTGGCACACAGTTCAAAAGCCAGCATTCCTGATGGATTCAACACCGTTTGAGGGTGCTTTAGTGCACGCAGCATCAATAACTTGCACATCTGTGAAGGCACCATAAATGCCAAATAATGTATATATTTAGGTTTTGAAGCAACAAATGTTGCCATCCAGTCAATGTCTTCTCTTTGTAAGATCTTGCTTATTTTCAGGATGACAATAACTGAATTTAAATGAGCATAATGGTGCAACAAATCTGACATCCACTGAAAACATTCCAAACTGTTGAGCAGCTGGAAATCCTTTATCGAGCAAGGATTTTACGTCACATTTTTGTTTTTTGAAGAGGTGATAAAACACAACTATGAACATGCCAGTCAATATGTTTTCATTGCACCATTTTCAAATTAATATAGAATTCAAATCAGTTGCAAATCATCACATTTTGTATTTCTTTATATTTTACAAAGTGTCTGGGAAGAGCAGCTTCATTAAGGGGCATTTACCTGGCGTCAGCCTCACTGTAGTACTCCCTGGCTACAATGTCTTCAAAAAGCTCTCCTCCTGTCACCCTGTAAGGGGAAGGGAAGGAAGAAGGGTCCGAAGAAAGAGACGGAGAGAGACAGGGAGTCAAATAACAGAGAAGTTGTTAGCATACACAAACAAACCGCAGTCACACGCATGGATAAAATGTCATTGTGTGTGTGTGTGTGTGTGTGTGTGTGTGTGTGTGTGTGTGTGTGTGTGTGTGTGTGCGTGTGCGTGCACAGAAGATACTCACAGGTCAAAGACTAGGTAATGAAAGCCTTCCTCTGAAATGCTGTCATGGAGTCTCACTGCAAGAGAGAGGGTGGGAAATGAGACTGACAGCAGCTAAGTGAAAGACATATATATATATATTAAAAAAAACAAAAAACAAAAAGAACTGTTCTGTTAGGCTGTAAAGCGTCACGTAAACTGAAGAAACAAAAAAAAAACAAAGCTCAAATATAAATATGTGAAGAGAAGAGAGGCAGACATTGAGAAAAATAAATGTCATTTATGATTGTGATGTATTGATTCTCCTTTCTTAACCACAGCAATATGAGCACACCCAATAATTAGGCAATTAGTGAGCACTTAATTCAACCATACTCTCCCTGCAATTACTGCAACTGAGTGATGGTTTCTGGAATGGACTTTGTTTGGGGCAAAATTACTGGTGGTTTAGAATACATCTTTATAATGGACACAGTAGGGTTAGCATGCAGGAGCGACTATAAGCAACTGTAATTGTAGGTTGTGATAGCATTGCTTAAAGCTATGTCTGACCAAAACAGTTACGCCCTATCAAAAGCCCACTTTTATCCAAATTAAGTGATTATTATTTCAGGTCTAACATTACTTCAAACATATTTGGTGATAGAGAAAGGACATAAAAGAGTACATGTATTCAGACAATCTGGGGGAGTCTATGATAGTAGGTGGTGACTAAATAGGAATTATGTGGAGCAATAACAAACCAGGGTATGTGCTAAACCATTAGACTACTTGGACACCTCTAAACAGGGGTATTTTGTCCCAAGCAGAGAGACGTCACTCATGCACCCTTTCCTTCTTTTTACATGTCCACTTACGGCATTTTGTTTTTCTGTTTTGCTGCCTGTTTCAGGTACACAACATCCTCATTCTTAACAAGAAAGCACAAAACAAGACCCAACGTAAACCTCTAAAATAATTAATTGCAAACAAAGACCTACAAAGACCAGAACCAGTCTAGGAAATGTTATTTTTTGTGTTTCCTGATTGCTGAACTATCCAAACCCCTGGTCTGAAACAGAAGTAGCGAACGCACTAATGAGTTCATTCTGCGGTTATGCAGTAACCACCGCGGCTCTCAGCTTGTCAACTTAACTAAACAGCAGCAGAATGACGAAGCAGGATCCAGGCTGCACAATCCACGAGTTACAGGATGGGCCTGAGACACAGCTTAGGTTTAGTGTCAAGAAAGAAACTTATTGTTATGTAAAGCGAATATCAGTTGTATAATAAGATGAAGTAGGATGGCCCCTGCAGCAAGAAACAAGAGCGACTGTTCTTTACTCCTCCTCCCATCTTCTCGCTCTCCCTCCATCTGTCTCCTACTCCTGCTTTCGTCTCTCCATCTGTCTCATTTTCGTGCCCTCTTTTGTCTAAAGTTTGAACATATACGATGCCAAAATATCCCAAAAAAGGGGAAAGGACATGAGAGCGAAATGTATATAGAAAGGGAAAGAACAGGAAAAGTAGGTGAGGGACAAATGAGTGCCCGGGGGGGGGGGCTTTTCAGAAAACTAGGACATGAGGAAACATGAGGACATGAGCAGTGCAGTGAGAAAGATGTCATTGATTTTGTCATTTTCCCCTTTGTGCCCTTTACCAATCTCTCCTGAACATCTCTATGAGATGTATAATTCATGTCACTGCGATACGAGTTTCCATCAGAAAGGTAAATAAAATAACTAAATAAATATCACTATGTAAAGAAGGCAGAGAGCACTGCTCACAAGTCAGCTATGATGATCTTAATTTTTCCACACACCCACACACACACACACACACACACACACACACACACACAGCAAGAGTCAGCTTCAAGGCAACCTTCAAGGCATCTTCACACATGCAACATAGGTCTAAACCTTTCTAGATGGTCCTTAACCTTCTAGCACCCAAGCACAAACTCCGTGTGATGTCGGATTGAGCTGAAGTGTGAATATCGCAGTTAATAATCTGGTGCATTCATCGTTAGCGAGTGGGCGTCACACGTGCTGCCTCCTGTATGTTCTATCTATGCAGCTCCCTCGCCTATGAGTATTTCCAGTAGTGCGAAAGTGTTTGAAGCAGCCTATTTCCTGCTGTGTGCTACATACAAGGCAAAAAAAGAAAGGACTGTGGAAAATATCCTGACCTGATTTTCCCAAAAACTGACCAAAGTTCACGCACAACTGATTCTGTGACCTCTTATTCTGAATGGCACTGCTCATATCGTTTGTTTTTAAATCAGCGACGGCGATGTCATCAACAAATGTTTCTGTTATCATTTATAATACGCCATAACTTTCATGATTGCTACAAAGGGTAGTTTTTCGCTAGCAGGAAGTGGTGCAAACGAGCCTGATCGGTGTGTCGTTAGTAATCTAACAGCCAAACATTGGTATAGGCAAAAAGTTGTTATCAACCCAACAATTCAACCGCTGCCTACCGCAGAGACATTAGAGGAATGGGTGATGGAGATCTCCAGAGATTATTTCAAAAAATGAACAAAATGAAACCCTGCTGCTGCAAATAAGATACGACAGCAAGGCTCCAGGAAACGATTAATCTTGTGATTTGATCATCACAAGCACAAGCTGGAAAATAAATACATTAACTCAATTCATGTATTTATTTTACCACTCAGTGCGTTCTTTGTGATTCTGTTTATTTCTAATGTGACAGCGGCACGTACAGTTACACATTACAGCGTGTTCAAAGAGTCTGTCCTATAGATTAGTAATGGAGATGGTCACCAGATTAAAATTAAAGGGATTTTATTGATTTACAGGTATTACTGGTGGGAAAAGAGGCCTACGGTCAAACCTTCAAGATCAGTATCTCCAGTTTCCTTGAATTGCTTCATATCTGTTCAGATAAGATCAATCCTGGATGTAATTAGCATGCTGACTCTCAAATGATCCATCATCGTATAGTTGACGTGTCTGAGTTAAACATTATGCCAGTGTTACTGGAGTGTTTATTCTGTTTTCTATAAACAGATTATGAAGACTTTAAGTGCATTAATTAAATATTCCAGAAATCCTAGCAGAACCACAGTATGTGGTATGTGTAACACGCCAAATGATCTATTACATAAGAGTCACCCACTTGCAGCTCTGCTTTGAAATACCACAATAATATTATAACAAAAATATCTTAATTCAAGGTCAAATCACTCGCTTTTCTTTCCTCTTATTTCTTTGTATTTTAACAACCATTTCTATTTACAAAGACATCTTAAGCCTCACAAACAATATTTCTGAAATTCTCTGCTGCAGATAACGACTACAAGGATTGCATTAATTGGTCAGATACTCACCAATGTTGGGGTGTTTCAGGAGACGGCAGATACGAGCCTCTCTCTCAAGCTTCTGATGATCTGTGTAGACAAAACAAAAAAGGTTTATTCAAATTCAGCCACAGTAATAAAGTATTTAATAACATAATATAATTTCCACTTGAGGAACTTTAGCCAAACATATGTTCAGCTGTACAAGATGGATAAAAATAACTAAACACCTATTAAGTGAGCTGAACATTAGCGTTGAGATGGGATTTACTGGAGGTTAGCAGCTGATGATCATCTAGTCTGCCACATTAATTTTGCACTTCCTCCATGTTCCAAAAAGTGATGTGAAATATTATTAACATTTCAGATGTTTTATGATTAAGGGAGGTAAAAGAACTGGCTCTGGTAAAATAACAGACAATATATTATCATAAATAGCTATTTAAAGATCCTGACATAAAAAGCTAGAGCCAGTATTTGTGACAATGAGCCGATCTGTTTAAGTCAGCTATGCTATTCTGGGTTTACTGTCCCAGTGCATCAGTGTACCGTTGCTCACCGATGCACTGTCGAATCTGATATTGCTTTATACATAAAATAATAATTTCCTATACCTTGCTCATAGTGATTATTAGAGCTTTAATTTAATTGGTGCATATGTAACTAATTCTATATTGCTTAAGTATACATATCAGTAAAAGAGTTAATCCCTAAAACAGTTATGTAAATCTTCATAATTCAGTTATTTTTAGAAATACATACAGGAAAGGTAAGGGGAGTCTAAGCCATGTGACATGCAATGCTTCCTTGGTGGAAATGAATGGGGGACAATGTGGTTTTATGGTGTGGGCCTTCACCTGCTAGGTGCTACATTATTGTTCCAAACATTTGGTACAATAATGTTTGGTTTTTACACACTGTGGTGTTGCCAACAATATACCCATTAATGTCCTGCAGTTAGAAGAGAAGGGCCACCTTTTACAAAGCCCCAAGTATAGCACACACCTTCATTATTTATGTTCTCTCCATCCCAAATAAAAATTTCAGTGCCTGAGACTAGAGCACAAGAAAACCAAGGCACTCATGTTCCTTTTAAAAACTGAGCTACAGATGTTTAGTATTAAAAAACTACTGAGTCATCGGGCGCTTTCCTGGGGAATTACGATGTATGGCAGCTGTCAGTCATAAAAGTGTCTCTGTATGCAAATATTTAAATGAAGATGTGTTTTATGTGCAGAAAGAATAAAGTAAGCCAACACTCATAAGCAGTAGCAATACAGTCATTTGCATGTAGAGACGGTCTCCATCTCTGAAATCTAACAATATGAATTAAAACTGAGCTCCAGTGCTAGCATTTCTGCACATGTGGTTTTAAAAAACACACACAATCAAACGAAGAAGTCTGTCTGTAGCAACAGGTGCAGCGGTTTGCATGCATGTGTGAGTGTATGTGCTACAGGGTTTAGTGTGAAGCTCAGTTATGGACAGTGCAGTATTTGCACTTTAGACAAAGATTACACACCCGCCTCATCTCCAAACCAACATCCTTGTTTGAGGATTTGTCCAAGTCATGTAGCAACGTGCGTTTACACGAGTGCGTTTGTGCACGGTTTGCAGGTCTAAACCACACGATACTTTTAAACTACTCCATCTAATTACCATGGGAAGAGGCCATGCAACTGCTGAGGTCAGAGGTCACATGGGGTAACTGTAATGAAGAATGACTCAGTGTGTGTGCTTTATCACTGTGGTGAAGCCAACTCAACTCCACAGCTCCATGGCGATGACACCACAGAGACACAGACTCAGTAAGATTTGCATTCATTTCCCCAGCGCAGCAACTACCTCAGATAAAATTCACATGCTGTTGCTGAGTAATCAACTATCACCTTACCCAGCTGTTCTTCTATACTGCAGTATAGCGTTCACAGGCATTACAGCATGTTACTATAAAAGGCAACGTTATTGTTCTGCAGTTTTCCAGATGGTCTCTGGCTGGCATTTCTACCAACGCTGACAGACAAATTATATTTACAAACATGTTATAAACGCATTATAAATGGTTGCCTGAAAAGCAATTAGAACAAAAACTTTATGAACATGCACCATATGACCCTTGGCTTTTGAGTCAAGATACATCATACGTAAGATTTAAGAGGTTTGTTTTGTTTGTTTTTTTAAATAAAAAAAATGGAGATTTAAAAAAAAAAAACAAACAACCCAAAACAACAATGATGGGCATTATCTAGTATGACTTTTGGTTTCTGGAGCTGCAGCCAACACAGAGGCAGAAGAAATACTCCAAACCAGGAAAAAAGTGAAAGGTAACCAGAATTGTTAACTTAGCTCGTCCTCAAGTTCAACAAAAACCTTCCTGAGTAATACACCAATACTGCAAAGGCTTCTCTCTCAAACCTGCTGGACAGGAGGTGTAAATTTGCAGAAAAATGTGAAATCTTCCGTTTCTATCTGCTTGTTTGAACAGTATATTATGCTACCCGTTCTGTTCCATTTTAACATGACACATCTTTTCAGATTGTTGTAAACTTGGCTCTAGGAAGACAGCATTTTTAATCCACCTATGCATATTTCGTTAATTGAGGTTTTTATAGAAAGATATTTGCTGCTGTAGATATTACTGTTGCTGCTCTAGAAACTCAGTTTAGTTACTTATGAATATAAACATATCCTATTATATTTAAAGCCAAAGCTAGCCAATAATTTAATATACAAGATGACTAGAAAACCCCCAACCACCTCGGTGCTCTAACCCAAGCACCTACGCTCTCCATAAACCTGGGAAAAATTTTGAATTTAAGTGTACAATTTATGTTTGTTTATTGTACTTAATATCGTCATAATGAAAAGCTGCAGACATCACATCGTGAAAGCCTACTTTCTTTGCTGTATTCAGCTCTATTTTTTTAACTTGCTGAAGATTTGTTTGTCCGTCCTCCTGCACCGTGCTACAATCTCTTTTCCACGAACCTCCCTGTTGTCTCGCTACAGGTGTAGATTTCCCTCATCTAAGAGAAAGCGAGTGAATAAGGGAGAGACCTGAACCACCTCCTAATTACACCAGTGACGCAGGACAGAGACAGACAGACAGAGAAGGAGGGAGGATTATATGAAACGTCCATTTGCTAGAAGAGGATCACAGCTCCCCTGTGTGTGTCTGTGTGCATGCGCACGCAAGCTTCTGTGTGTGCGTTTGTGTACAGCCGTCTACCCTGGTGCAGTGTCACTGCAGTGCTCACTAATTCATTCAATCTCCTTATTTGTTGGTGCGAGAGTATGTGGTAGAGGAAGACAGGAAAGAGAGGGCTGGAGGGTAATTACTGGCACTTCCTGCTGCTCTCTAATTGGCCATCTGCTTTGCCATGGGGCGGGCCCACAGCCATCTTACATCAGCTGAGAAGGATGGAGAGGACCTGACACACATACGCACACCCCCCCTCTTTCTGCCACACAAAGCTGACAATCTGACTGAAGGCTTGAGGATCCAGTTCAATCTGTTTCAGGCAAGTTTACATCCAAAATGTTAGGACGGGAAATACTGACAAAATGACGGAAACTGTGTCAGTACTGGTTACAAAACCTTATTTTAGCGGTTCATTATTTCAGATAAGTTTTTACTAGAGGTGGTTCTGTGCTGCTTATTTTTCCTAAACTTGTGGTTTAAGAATGAAAATAACATACGATACAATTAAGATGTAAAACTATTTTTCCTGTTCCTTGAAAAGTATGGCAAAACTTGTCCTATAAAGTAGAAATGTCCTCAAACAAAAAGCACACATCAAGTAAAACACATGTACTATTTCAATAAGAGACACACACGCACAAAAAAAGTAATCATTAAATAAGCCGTGCTACACACACGCAACATGCTGCCCAATATGCTGCTTCTGAGAAATTATTTTAAAGCCACTATCAAAAAGAACGAGAAGGGAGACATAACATTGATTCGAATGTCACTGGGATATATATAAAATAGTTCCCCCAACAAAAGGTTTAAAAAGCTTTTGTCTGATAATACTTACCTACTATGCATGTGAAGTTTTACCTCCATTTCTAATAAGCATGTTATTGTATGATAATAATTAGAAACGTCTGCCACCACACAGCTGAAACAGTCTCGAACCTCTACTGTGTGCACGTGTCAACGCAACATGATTGGCTAATTTTCCCCCCAATATGACCATTTACTTCCTCCTTAAGTAAAAGCATAAAAGGTGCTCAAGGGAGTCTGAACTGTCATTTAATTTCCCTACGTCATTCAGTCAGAAAACATCGCTAATATGCAATCACCAGCCACTTTATTAGTTACACCTTGCTAGTACTGGGTCGGACCTCCTTTTGCTTTCAGAACTGCTTTAATTCTTTGTGGCATAGGCTTAACAAGGCCCTGGAAACATGCCTCAGACATTTTGTTCCATATTGACACAACACCTGTTGCACTACATCAAATAGGTGCTCTATCGGATTGAGATAAGATGACTGTGGAGACCTTTCGAATATAGTGAACTCATTGTTTAAAAACAAAAATGTAAAAAAAAACCCACATGATTTGAGCCTTGTGACATGGTGTACTTTCCTGCTTGGAGGCAGCCATCAGAAGATTGGCACACTGAGGTCATAAAAGGTAGGACGCTGTCAGCAGCAAGACTTAGAGAGGCTGTGGTGTTTAGACCAACCATTTAAAATGGTTTAGTACTAAGGGCCCCTAAGTGTAAGAATAGCCCCCTAAACCATTACACCAGCAGCCTAAACCGCTGTTATAAGGTAGGAAGGATCCATGCTTTCATGTCATTTACATCAAACTCTAACCCTACCAGCTGAATGTTGCAGCAGACTCAGACCAGCGAACACTTCTCTAATCTTCTTTTGCCCAATTTTAGAGAGCCAGTGTTAATTGTAGACTCAGTTTCCTGTTCTTAGCTGATATGGAGGGCACTCAGTATGTTCTTCTGCTGCTGTAACTGCTTTAAGCTTCCATGTGTTGTGCATTTAGAGATGCTCTTCTGCATACCATGGTTATAACAACTGTTTATTTGACTTTATGCGTCTTTCTATCAGCTTGATGCAATCTGGCTATGCTCCTCTGACCTGTGGCATTTTCACACCAGTCTCTGTAAACCCTAGAGATGGTTTTCTGGGAAAATCCCAGTAGATTTCTGAAATGCTCAGACCAGCCTATCTGGAACCACAACAATGCTATGTTCAAACTCCCTTGAATCAGCTTTCTTCCTCATTCTTATGCTCACTTGCAGCAGGTTGTCTACATGTCTAAATGTGTTGGTTTGCTGCCATGTGATTGGCTGATAAGAGATTTGTGCCAATAACTGGTTTAACAGGTATACATATCGTTCTCTAGGCAATTTCAGTGATTTAATACCTTTCATATTTAAATAAATTTACAGATTGATGAATTTTTTTAATATATATTTATGCATCATTTACTTGAAAACCATTTTTCTGCTCAATTTCTGTAAAAAATAAAATAAAATAAAATAAAAAGAAGAGAAAACTCATGGAACAAAGAGACTTTATGAAAAGTAATTCAGAGTTCTAAGCCTCCTTCAGAGAGAAAACAGATGAATCTCACTGGTTTTCTGTTAACAACAACAGTAACAAGTGACTCTGGCAACAGGAGATGAGCCATGAACCAGCAATGAAATTGCTGAGCAATAAGTGCAATTTGTAAAATAGAGCAAGAGAAATCATTTCACTGGAACAATAATATCGCCCCAGGCCACTAACTGTAGGAGGAGAAGAAAAAATATTAAAGTAGTATTAAAGCAGACCATTTGTGTCTCTCTCTCAGACACTCAGACACACACACACACACACACACACACACAGTGTTGCTGCAGACAATGCAGCAGCCATCAACCTTCCAGTCACTCCAATCAACAAAATAAAACAGAGCATTCATACTGCGCAGATAGACTCATGCTACGCCAGTGCAGATTTAATACTTTGCATCACTTTGTTACATTTTTCACAATTTATCTCACAGTCTGTCATTTTAATTAATTACACGCACAAATCTTTGGCAGCCAAACAAACCCCTACCCCACTTAGCTAAAGCTGCCAAAATGAAAACCTCCATTTCTTTACAGTGAGAAGCAGGTGGGTGTCACTGCCTACTGCGCATGCTGCTGCCCACTTGCATCCATCCCAAAGGGCCTGTGGACAAAACTATACCACAGCCAACTCCCTACATTTATCTATTCCCCCCGCCAACATCACCCACTTCCTTCCTTCCTTCCTGTTTTTTGGTTTCCTTCCTTCCTTCCTTCCTTCCTTGTCTCCCCCCCCCCTCCCCCTCAGATTACTGCAGTGTTTATCAGAGCTTTGGGAGACTTACCCACCAGGCCATGCAAGAGGTCAGACTTGCCCTATTGGGCTTTTATAAAAAAAAAAAAAAAAAAAAAAAAAAAAAAAAAAAAAAAAAAAAGGACAGACAAAAAAAAGAAGCCCCACCCAAATCCTACTGGGCAAGATGCCTGCTCACGCACTGGCCTCCTGGTGTGGACGTTGTTGTGTTTGTGTGTAGGTGCATCTTGCGTCAGCAAGTCAAGACAGCCTACTGCAATACTTCTATTAGCACCAAATTCTCTAATTCATTCCTTTGTTCAGTCTATTGCATCTCCTCCTCAGTCTCATTTTATCTCCCTCCCCTGGTGTGGAGTGTCACCAAGTTTCTTGCAAGACTACACTGTTGAAAATCTCCTCCTCCTCTCCTGGCCAGCTTTCTTCTCCCCTGGCAAAAACACACATACGCACAGACCTACATTGTACTCCATGCCTCTGCAAAGAGCCAACAGTTTTCTGCTGAGCCTGTACTTTTCCTTGGTGGGACATTAATACTGGTAGCTGCCCTATGTGTACACTTGATGGCAGGGATAGAACAATAACAGCATTACAACACACTCACACAAAACAGACATACTCCATTAGTATAACTCCCGCTCTCTCTCAGTCTCCCTTTTCACACAGACACACAAATGCCATAAGACACAGACAACAACAGGGAGGCGCCTAAGGAATCCGTGGGGTCTTAGTGGTTGATGAGATACATTTAGCGTAAGTGGATTAGCCTCAATACAAACCAATCCCCAATTGCAGCAAGACGAGAGAAAGGCAATGAGAGAAAGGCTAGCTGAGAAAGAAAGAAAGAAAGGCAAAGGTATAACAAAAGAGTACAGGAAAGGAGAACAAAGGAAGCTAGGTGTGTGTGTCAAAACCAGAAAGAAATCTGCAGCACTAATTTGGCCCATACAAAACTGAGAAAACCTGAAGTCAGGGGAGGTCTTGCCATAGTGACATAAGCTCCCGTCATCATTGCAACATTACACGCCACACCATGCATGAGCATGTGGGTGTGAACGTCTGCAGGGAGGCACACAAGTGAAGCAACTAATAAAATTCAGGTGTGGACTGTGCAGCAGCAGCAGCGCCAATCAATTAATTGTACAGCGGCTGTCTGCTCGCACCACAGAGGAGCGATTGAGAGTTATTTAATACCGAGTTTCTAAAGAGCGTTAGAAGATTCTGATAAGAACTCCCCACGGACACAACGACCCAATAAAAGATTTCCTCTGCAACTGGAATCATGGGACTTCTGTTTCTGCACAATTTCCAATAAGCAGGATTTTTCTACACAATATTGGGATATTTTATAACTTCAATATCTGTGGTAAGCCACAGCAGGAGGTGATGAAAAAACAAATCAGTGACAGAACTGCTTTTCAACAACACTGAATTTATGGGATTTATACAACGATAAGGTGAAGTACCTTGATTTGTTAAGCATTAGTGCACTGGATTAGCCACAAGCATGAATTTAAACCTGTTATTTCAACTACAAACTGCTTCTGAATATGGTTTTCCGTGGCATCAGTGCGTACAAAGAAAATAAGCTATACTGCTCAATATTTATCACAAACAAAGCAAACGCACATCGGTGTCTGTGTCAGTGAGTGTGGTGTTAGCATACCTCTTGCAGACAGCTTCTTAGTGTTGATGATTTTTGCAGCATATTCCTGTCCTGATGATTTCTTTACACACCTACGCACCACTGAAAAAGCTCCCCTAAGAAGAAAGAACATAAACAACCAAAAATCAGTTCCATTTCAGACACTGCCTCTCTGGCACACACGCACACACACACAAAGTGTGACATTTGAAGCTGCATCTACATGTGGCAGTGGTTTGTTGTGAATACTAACAATCTCACCCTTTCCCCCCCTTCTCTGCCCGTCTCTCTGTCTCAGACTCAGTTTTTTTTTTATTTTACAGCCATCATATACTACATCACTATAACAGGGGCAGTCAACCTGAAAAGGTGAGACAATCAAGCAAACCAGCAGTCATAACAAGCTTCTCAAGCAGCTATGAATATGAACGACCGAGTACTTTCTCTAATCTCTGATATGCACACAACACAATGCAACCTACTCCCCCCAAGAGGAAATTCAATTTGCAACAGGCAGTACAGAGACTGGGCTGCGTTTCACACAACAATCGTCAACATTTAATACATTCACACTCACAAATGCACGCAAACATAAAAGGAAGTGCACACTACAAGACGCCTGCCACTCTGAGGAGTTTCATATTGACCTAGATGAATGCTCGCACAGTGGCTCTGGTGATTCTATGAGTCTGAGCAGTTACACAAGATGTAATTACACGTGGTTTTCATAGCATCTGGACAACCTGCAGTTTCGGGCCCTTGAGAGTTTCCCTAAAAGAGAAGAAGGGCTCCTTTTTTTGCTTTGTTTTTTTCTAATGCGATGGATGATATATGGAGGGCTGCTCCTTTCTGCTGCACACTGCTCCCGGTCTCGATGATTCACCAGTAAATGAGAAGCGACAGGTGACACAAGTACAAGTCCGTGACTTGACATTAATAAGCTATGACGGAGCAAAATTCATTATCAAACAGGTGCAGAAAGAGAAGCCAGGGTAAGTGGTCGGTCTGGAGGAAGATCAGGGGCAGTGGAGGGAAGATCTGTAGATGTGTGCGTGTGTGCCAGTGGACTGGCTATGTAATCAGTGCCATCGATTACTGTCAATTACAAAGGACAGAGTGGAAGTGGCAGTTGAAATTAAGGACAGTGTATCTTTATACGGCCAGCGTCGCCCTGCTGTTGATTTGAGGGATAAAAGCCTTAGCCGGCCAAGAACAGCAGATGCTGTCGCTGCTGCTGGAGGGAGCAGAGGAGGTAGCAGTCTGATTTTTCTGCCGTCATCAAAATACCGAGAAAACACGTCATGCCTCTTACACAGTAAAAGCCAAATTGCCCTTGTAACCACCCAGAAATCACAGATCGGCTCTCTTACGGAGCCTTAACAGCGATTCATTTATTGATAACATGATGCAGGGGACAGCTGGTGCGCGGAGCTTATAGGTATTACAGTGCAAACATAAAAGCGGCAGAGCTTGGACCGAATAACTTCCTTATGAACTGATCCAGGGGTACGTAGCGTTACTCAACACAGTAACACAAATCATCTGCAGCTGCTTGGAGAAGAAGAAGAAAAAAAGAAAAAAGGGAGGGGGGGGTCGGCCTAGTTAGCTAGCGACCACAGCCTTAGGTCGAGCCCGCACAGAGCTGCCAGCCCCGTGGGCTGGTGAAATGTCACAGGGCTACGTCTCCGGCGTCTCTCGGGGCCCGGCTGACGGGTCAAGCAGACCAGAGAACACCGGCTACCAGACGCGGAAAGGCCAGCAGCTGCTCATACACCAACATCTGCGCCTTCTGCTCATCCCTACCAGCGATTAAAAGACGCAACGCTAGTCGGCTAACTCGGCCAGTTTATCAATATCAGCGTGGTAGCTCCCTGGCTAGTAACTGAACGTTAGTGCGCTCTTCCCGTTACTGCCCGAGCAGCTGTTAGCCTATAGCAGCGGTTATTTAGCCTGACTGCACTACGACAATAGCACACGCCTGCTAGCATGCACTGACAGACCACTAAAAGCAGGCAGCAGAATTAAGTCTACAAGCAATTTTGGCTAACTATCACTGCTAGCTGGCTAACCAGAAATAATATGAGGCGAGGTTGCGGGGGTGGGGGGACAAAACGACAAGACAAACACGATGCACACTATAACGTTGAGGCTGCTTACTTCCCGAGCTCCTCGTATAGCTGGTACTCATCAGTAAACCGGGTGGAAGTAGCGGTGGTTGCCATGGTTGGAGCCGTGAGAGGGGAGCCCGAGCCTTGGGGTACGACGGCGGCAGCTGCGGCGGCAGGCTCTCGTACGGGGTCCGAGAGGAGGGTAGCCTAGCCTCCAATACTAAAGCACCTTTCTGACAGGCAGGCAAGACTGAAGAGAGGAGAGAGGCGAGCAGAGACGGAAAGGGAGGGGCTGGCTACAAGAGGAGGAGGAGGAGTGATGATGGTGGTGTGTGTGTGTGTGTGTGTGCGTGCGTGCGTGTACGTGTAGTAAAGAGGTGCAATCCTCGCGAGAATAGGCTCGTGCAGCAATGAGAGCTGGGCCTCCAATTCAATGAAGTCACTGAAAAAAGTGGGGAGATGATGGTGAAATGTTCTCTCAGTCATTTAGATTAAATAATTCATCTTTTGTCGGGCAGTGGATCTCACAATGAGATGCCGCTAAAGTGTACAAGAGCCACGTGACGGTCCAGAGAAACAGAGTTGGCATCCAAGATCCGTCTCTTCTCATTTCTTTCAAAATAATATTGCAGGCAACAACCCGGCAGCAGCGTTTTTACTGCACCGGTCGGGATACACCCATCACTGGGTCACACCTCACTGCAGCAGAGTCAGACTGTGACACACACACACATTCATACACACACAAGGTATAAGTTCACACTCAAGGAATCAATATTGATTAATGCAGGTCTTGCTCTCAACACAGGAGGTCGGCCTTCCTGAACAACTGAATTGACTTTGCATTTGAGGGGAGTGCATGTGCATAAGAGAGATAGGGATGGTTAATGGGAACAGTGTGACTGCTGTATCAGGTTTCCACTGACGAGCATCCACAGTGTGAGGGCTGTTGGCTTGGCGGCGCTAAAAGACGGTGTCACAAAGATCCAGAGTGCCTCTCTAAATGTTTAATGTGGCATGAGTGGGAGGCCATCAGAGGACAGGCAAGGTGGGGCTGGAGAGTTACAGTTAGAGGGCCTCTGCATGTGAGCAGTTCAGCTCAGAGAAGGGACAGCAAACAGCACACAGACACAGTCATAAGAAAAAGAGAGCAAAATGGTGATTTCACTTGAAAGTCTTTATGCGTGGTTGTCAGCGTGGGAACGCAAAAGCTGAAAACGCTGAAAAGTTCAAATATTACGAGTGGAGCCAGCTGAATCGGCGATGGAGAGCATGAAAAGGAGGCCGGCATTTCTGTACGAGCGTGTGCATGTTTTTGTGTTATGTGGAAGACAAACGAGCACTGCATTGTAGGCTACTGGCCCTATGCTGCCCTCCTTTTCCTACGTGCTAACCCCGCTGCCTCTCCTCCTCTTCCTCCACCTCCTCAGCCTCCACAAAAGTTATATAATGGTGAACTCCTCAGCCTTTGTTATCTCACACCAACCACACACTACGCCTTGCCCGCTTCATGAGAGACAGAGGAGTGAGGAGAGAGAGAGAGCGAGGAGAAAGTGGGATGATTTCTCATGAAGAAAAGAAACATAATCTGTGATTTTTCATGTTTTATTTTCAGATTGTAACAGTCACGCATATGCACACACTGTGCACTTTATATGCATGTGTTACCTACTGTGACGCAGACACTGGTTGACTGTGACTTCTCTCTTGGTTTTGCAATGAAAATGGTGCATGAAGGTGGCAGCTATTTATGCTGACATCTCTTATTACTCCCATGCCGCCCTGCAGGGAAAAACAAAGCACTCAATGTCTATGAAATTGCACTCAATCTCAAAGGAAATGCTGAATTATCATCATATTATAACATGTTTCACTATACGCATTAAAGGCACTTCAAAGGTTTCCCTTAGTTAATGTATAGCTGCAGAAATGTATTTAGTAGTTCTTTGTTAAAAGCACCAGTTGAGGTTCTGCGGTAGTCAGAGCCAAAATATCATATTTCTGTTTGTAGCAGACTCTCATTGCTAACTGAAGCTGTGTTTATACCCAGAAAAGACTAACTGTGTAATCAAAGCTTGAGTAGCTGCGATACATTTAGGAATGAATTTTCCTCTGTTGTGACTAATGAGGGTGAATATGCCATCTGTTACATCATCACAACTGAGAGGGTGGATGTGGCCAGAAGCTGAGTCATGACACTCCCATTCTCCACTGCTTTTGGAGAAATAATCCGACTGGGGGAAGTGAATGAGTAACACTCTTCCTTCCTTCAGCAGATACTGTAGTGATGCCCGCGAGCAATAAGCTACCGACCCCCAACCGCTCAGCAAATCTGTCGTTGATGGTCGTGGCTGGGCTGTGCAGCGCCTGGGTGTCAGTGTGAGAGGCTGCATGGGCGAAAAGCAGGGTGTTGCTGATGAAACGCCAGTGTGCTCTGTCAGCTCGGACAGGATAAATAAATAATGGTAAGTTTGTGAAGATCACAGCAAAAATCAGGGGCGACATGTACTCGGCTCCTGTTCTTGATGATTACAGAGTTTAGTCATTCTGTGTTTCCTTCATTTCAGGGAGCGCTGCTAGAAATTCAAGCTCTGCTGACTCAGCCTAGGATTACTTCATGTGGACTATTTCACTACCTATTAAAAAATGAGCCATGAGCTGCAGTATCGGTCGGATGTTTACACACACTCATCACAGGCATGAATGTCATGGTAATTTGGGGCTTTTAATGGTTTCTTGGAACTGCTCTTTTTTACAAAATGGAATGATTGTACAGCATACATCTGTAGTGCAAAAGGTTGCATATTTTGCATTTTCTCCACACAGTATCAAACGTATAAATACAGGTTCAGATTTATACATACACTCACTAAGTGGTGCTGACAGTTCTACAGTGTCTTCTAACTTAACAAGGCCAAGGCCTCTTAATTCCTACCACAACTGGTAGTTTCTCTTTGCCAGTATAAAAAGTATTTGTTTGACAGCTCTCTTTGGATTGACCAATACTCAGAATGATGGGGAAATCCAAGGAACTCAGAAGAACTGTAGATTTACACAAGCTGGGAAGGTCTGTTCTAAACAACTGCGGATTCCAACATCAGTTCAGTTATGTACAATTGCGGCTGTACATACAATCGGGGTGGCTGTAGCTCAGGAGGTACAGAAGGTCATCTACTGATCTGCATCTTGGTAGTTGGATCTTGCTGCTCCAGTCTGCATGCCAAATATCCTTTGGCAAGACATTAACCTCAAACTGCTCTCAGATGCATTCATGGGAGTATGAGTGTGTGCAAATGTTAGATAGAACACACTTACGTAGAAAAAAAGCATAGAAAAACCATAGCTTGTACAAATGGGTGAATAAGGCAAGCTGACGTTTTCAGCTTGGAGTGCTCAGGTAGAGTAGAAAAGCGCTATACAAGAAATTTACATTTATGTAAGTAGAAGTGATTTGGATGTACCACCACTTTGCCAGAGATCTGGAAGAAGGCCCAAACTGTTACCCTCAGATAAGAGGAAATTGGCTAGGATGTTCAGGAACCGCCAAGGCTTAAGCCTGCATGAACTGAAAACTGCTTGAAGAACAGCATCACTTTCCACAGTGAAACAAGTCTCATCACCGGGGACTGAGAGATGCCCCTGGTCCAGAATTGACATCTTCAAGCTGATCTGATAAGAAAAAGATTGAGCTATTTGGCCGCAATGACAAGACATATGTTTGGAGGAGTAACGGGGAACCCTTTAAACCTAAGAACACTGCACAAACTGTCAAGCATGGCGGTGGTGGCATCATGCTCTGGGGCTGTTTTGCTGCTAGTGCTACTGATATGTTGCACAAAATGGATGGAATAATAAAGACTTTATTAGACTACCTCTAAATTCTTTAACTTTACCTCAAATCAACAGGTAGACAGTTGGAACAAGGGAACAGTTTTGTGTTCCAACAGGACAATGATCCCAAACACACATGAGACCTGGTTTTTGAATGGATAAAGGAGGCTAACAATGAGCTTCTGAAGTGGACTTCCCAAAGCCCAATTGAAAATTTGTGGACTACACTTAAAATTGGTGTTCATTCCAGGAAACCAGTACATTTAAAGAACTACACCAATTCTGCTGAGACGAGTGGTTGAATTCTACGGTAATTAGAATTATCCCACAAGCTTGTTTATGGCTACCTCTGCTCTGGTTGAGGTGCAACTTGCTAAGGGACATTAACCCAAATATTAGAGTAATGATAGAAAATCCAAAATAGCCATATTATACAGTATTTATACTCCATTTTTTAATCATTTTATTTTCTGCATGGTCAGTATTTTCATTGTTACCTCCCTCACACTTTTATTTAAACATAAATCTGGATTGGTTACAAAAGTTATTCATTTGTAAATGTCGACAAAGTTGATAAGATTAAAGGTGATAAAACAGAAGAAGATACTGGATGTAACCCCATTGTGCAGCCCAAAGATAAATAGACATTGTGACATCACCTGCTGGTTTTGGACTTTGTATTTTGAAGCCTCAATTTTGTGGAGCCAGAAGTGATGAAATCTGGATGAGAGGCAGGAATGCTAAGTCATTGGGTAATGCCTGCAAGCTTTTTTAACAAGCAACATGCACAAACATATGTACATATGTGCTAATTAGTCCCAAGTAACATGCAAGTATACTCACCAGCTTTGTAGATGTTAAGCACCCCACAGCATTCTGTATTACTTGCCAGATAACTCCATTAAAAATGCTCCAAAATATACAAATACCACAAACACTGTGGAGAGGTCCAGTTCACTGACTCTAATTAGCTAAGCTTTTCAAGTGTAACTCAAGGATAACTTATACAAACATTTCCCGCAGTGCAGTTATTATGAAAAGGGAACACTAACCATAGAGGCTCAAACCATTTTTATTCCACTCTGTTAACAGGCTTTTTAAATGCAGTGTATCTGGACATCTTAACATGGGAATCTATGGGAATTAACTCATATTTAGAGCCCTCAAGTGGCCATCGGTGGAAGTGCTGTTTGTGTGTTCGGCATAGCTCCTTAACAGACCATTAGGTTGTTTTCCACTTTAGGGAAAAGGATCTAATGGTCGCTTTGTGTGGCCTGCAACTTCATGTGCATTCCCACGATGGTACACTGTCCTGTAGGACTGTGTGTGTGTGTGTGTGTGTGTACAGATCATCATAGAGTAGTACCTTTAATATTGAGAGAGAAGAGAAAATGGAGACAGCTGAGATAAGCCTGGAGTCTATGTTTTTATAAATGGGGAGCACAAAAGAGAAATGTTTTTAAATCTCTCCTGTGTTAAAGCAGCTGCCGCTACATCAGCAGGCTAATTTGAATAACCTTTGCGTGTCTTCATCGTAGCGGAAACACAGACAAACAATGACCTGAAGGGATATTTAAGTGCTGCGAAAAGGGTTCCTGAGGGAAAAGGTTCCAGGTACTTTAAATGGAAAAATAACTACTGGTTGTCCTAGAAAGTTTATTCTCGTCTTCTGGATGTTGAATTTTTTAGTGCAATGTTTTCGGATGATAGAGAATGCATAAAGACTGTAGGTTGTGAGAGGTGGGCACATTTTATTTTATGGTGGCCAAGCCCATTATTTGGTTATGCTAATGTACATTTAAGCAGAGAGCTAAAAAATTTCAAGTCAACTGCTTTGAGATACAGGGCACTGAAGCAGTGTCCTTCTTACACTGTACTTCCAGTGTAAATTATAGGGGAAGGAAAAGAATAATGCAAAAACACATTGAAAACTTTGATTTTTAATTCCTGCTTTAGTTGGTCTTCCTCAAGCTCTGCTTAGAAACACTGTGGACAAACAAAGAGGGACAGTATTTGATGATTGAGATATCAACTCAGATAAACATTGCACATGTATTTTATATATATATATATATATATATATATATACACACACAGCAGCTCTCGACAGCAAAATACTTGCGACTAGATGAGTAGCCTACAGATTTTGCATTTTAAGATCATCAAAATTTTTTTAATGTTAGACAAAGTTAGTTAAAGTTGAAGTTAGACAAAATGCATTTTTTTTAAATATGATGTCATTCGTGATCAGAGACAAGCTATCCAAACCATCCTGGCTGAACAAAGGAGAGATGGTAGCTGACCAAAAAGAAAACCAAAATAATACTAGCTTAAAACTCCTAATCAGTAATTGTGATTTCAAGTATTTCCTTGGTCTTTAAAAAACAGCCTTTGATAATGATAATTTTTCTCTGGGGGTTCTTGTTTCTTTGGCCTGCATGAAACAACACGGTAAGAACACTTTAGAGTGAAGCAAGATGCACATTTTGTAATCTATCAGAACATTGTATGTAAACGCATCAAACACATTCTTAAAGTGTCAAATGTAAGTGTAAATAAGTCTTTATTTGTTCTCCTTCACACCTTTCTTTGACCACATGACGTCTTCCATCGAGGGCTGGGAAATGTGGTTATGAAAAGAATGTAGGAGGTACATTTTTGACAAGTCAACTGCACCCCGGAGGTTTTGTAAATTAGCAGAAGTTGGCCCCAAAAAGAGGTTCTGTAGGGTCTTGACATCACTATATATAAAATGATCTAAGATGAAAAGTGAACTGAATCAGTTTAGGCTTGTGTTCCACACGCTTTAAAAACCAACAGTGCACAACTTGGACTTTACTTCCATCTTGTGTTCAACAGAGAAAACTGCAGCATGAAGGAGGGGAATAAAAACATCTGTGAAATGCAGCTTTTCACAGCACTGGTGACTTACTGTACACCACACTAGTTAAACACACACGCAAAAGCATGCCTGAGAGAAAGAAAATCCAAAATAAATTCAAGCTTGTGTCCCCAGTTCTTGTTTTTTTCTTTTTACTTTTTTTTAAGTCATTAAAGATGAATGCTGTACAATCAGTCCAGCCATCAATGACGAGTGTACGTAAACATGACCACAACTTTATATTGTTCTAAGCTTTTAAGAACTGCCTAGAAAATAAGCAAACAACAAAACAGCACATTTGCAGCCATAGATCTTAAACAGTCGATGTCATTTATCTACTTATTTTCTGCACTGTCAGTGCATTCTTTGTTCATATGTAAATGTCACAAAGTTGATAAGATTAAAGTTGAAAAAACAGAAGAAGATACTGGATGTAAACCCATTGCAACCCCTCTGTGAGATCACCTGCTGGTTTTGGACTTTGTATTTTGAAGCCTCAGTTTTGTGGAGCCAGAAGTGACGGGATTTAGACGACAGGGTGGCGGCTGATATCAGCTACTGCCTTTTTGTTTGTTTAGTTTCAACTAGTTGTAACTAATAAGTGTCTCGCCAAGTGACACTATAAACTGTATCATTCAAAACACTTATGCCATTTAGTTCATTTTCAGCAAAAGTAGACCAACCTCAGTTTCAACAAAGACATAAATGAAGAGTCGCACATCAACACTCATGAAGTCTTGTGATAAAGAGTCCTTCATCACACGGAGTAGTAAAAACATAACTTGCTTATGTATTTTTACTGCATGTGTGATGTTGCAGTGTGACCATAGCATCTGTAAGGACAGTGCACAAATACGGGGTGTGTAGGAAAGAAGTGTAGGAAATGATCATCTCATGGACGTCAATCAATCCCAAGCCTCTGATTAATTTTGTTCCGAACGTCTTGAATAAATGCTATAGAAAGAGGTGCTCCATCCATCAGAGTCATAATAGGTCAAGAAACTTTATTTGCTTAATGCCAAATGCTGAATGTTAAACTACGTTACATTTACTCTAGCAGATAAAAATACTTGGAGTTTGTTTTTCATACTGTTGCTTATAAAGCTAAAAACGATCCTCTGAGTTTTCATTCAGATCCGTGAAGGTTTTTGGTTCATTGACTTTAATGCAAACCATTGCGCTCGTTTCCGGGTTCATATATTTTTTACAAGAAAGAAAACAGAAAGAAAAACACACCCCAAAAATCTTTTACTGGGTTTTAGTGCAGACTTTAGTTCATCCCCCGTTTGGAACAAGCTATTTTAGCATCTCCTTTCAGTCAGTTTCCTTTTTATATTTCTGTGTTCACACCCAGACCTGTGTGTTTGTGGTGACTGTATTAGGGGATATCTGATCTTAGTGAAGTCACTGAATAGAAAGATGTAGGGAACAGAGCTTTTAGAGCAGTATTAAGCATGAATCTTTGCTGCATGCACGCATACACACTGTGTATGTGTGAGTGTGTGTTCATCTGGATCACCTTCCTTCTCTTTACCACACTTAGAAATAACATCCAGATGTCTTCACTGTAGATCTGGTGAGGTTTAGGTGAACTGAGGGAACAGAAAGGGAACACAGAAGGGAACTAACAAACCTAAAGTAAACTAAAACTAAAGTAAAAACAAAAGGCACAAATAAAAGGACAGGAAGCAATAGAAATAATCTTAGGATAACTCATACACACAAGAAAATACAAAGTAACACTGTTAACAGAAAACTCTAAATAATACAGAACTCCAACATGAATTGCTTCTCAACACCAGAAATAATCACGATTTGCAGAAAAATTCAAACCCAAGGGTCAAAGATGCACAAACACATAGTACACTGTGCAGTCCAGAAGCCCCACTTTCTGTTTCCACCCAGGGAGGAAATAAACATATAAAAAAAATACCATCCTGCAGACAGCTGCTGGCATTTGTGGCTCACTAGGCAGACAGTAGGCAAGTATTGCTTCTATGGGTGTGTACGTGTGTGTGTAAATAGGTCATTACAAAGACCTGCAGCTTTGATACTTAAAGAACGTGAACGAGACGGAGACAGTGAACATGTAACCTGTTTGCTATGCATTTTTAAACAGAGAGCACAAAAGAGATATTTTTCTAAAGACCTGGGTGAAAACATCTGTCTGAATAATCTTTGAAGGTTTGCACTGCAGTGGAAACACAGACAAACACTGATGTGCAGAAAACTTGAAGAAACACGGAAGTATTTGTTCAGGAGGGTGGACGATCAGATCTGCAGAGCAAAAAACTAGAAGCTACTTGGAACAAGGACAGAGAACAAAGGTGAGCGGCAAATTATGCTAATGAGTGATTATAACAGTGTTTTATGTTTTTGCATGGAATCAATTTAGTCTGTTCTTTTCACTGTGTGTCAGCTGTTGGGGTGCGTTTTGTTCAGCAGGAGTAGACGAGATCCAAATGATGCCAAATACAGCTGCTGCCAAGAAATGTCGCTCCCTAATGATTAAAAACTATAAACCAGTGCAAAAATGACAATTCACTATAGGCAATAAATAACTAAATATAATCCACTATCCCCAAACCACACATTACAAATACTTAGCGTTGGTTTGTGAATTTTTGTTGCTCCCTAAATTGGCGCGCAAATCATCAAAACTTTCTGAACGTGTTCTTTTGTTTAAAGTTACTGAAAACCATCAAGTTTTCACATTTCAGGCCACTTTGTGAAACTCTGTGGGAGAACAAGTTTATTTCCTTCTATCAAAATATTTATCAGGTAGCGTGAAGGTGATATAACCTTTTTTATTTTGATCTGAAAGGGAATTTGCACACTTTTTTTTCACGATTTCAAAGATCAGTCTTATTATTAAGACCGGGGTTATTATTCTAATGGTCACTTAGCCTTTAAACATTGTAAATTTACCATAGGTAGTAGAAATAAAAGTAAAGAGAATGAATAAAATGTATGTGCTCCGAGCTAGTGTGTTAGCAAATGAGGAAGTGTTCCAGTTGTTGGGAAGTTTTTCAGTTTTAAAAAACTGAGACTTGTTCTGTTTGATTTTTTTTTTTTTTTGCTTGAGGTTGAATTTTACTGCAGGCATGTTCAGGCAGCTCCTCCACACACAAAGACAGGGAAGCACGAGAGGCAAAGATGAGGTATAACTCAAAGCAAATGGAGGTTTTACCTGCAGAGAGAGAAAATGAGTCCAAATGGATTTTGTTTTCAGTGCTTCACAGTTCTGCTGCCCACAGGTTGATGACAGAACCAACTAAAGTTGGAATCACATCTAACTGACAATTAAATTTTTGTTTAGCTTTAGAGTAAAATGCCTTTTTGGGCTCTGTTTTTATGAGGGTGAGGGTGTGTGTTTTTGTTTTTGGCTTGTTTACTTTGTTCTATTCATTCCTGACATAAGAATAAGCTCCAGAAGTTACAGTTTTTCTCGATTGCTTAAACACATTTCTTGAAACTATGCCTCATATTCTCAAAACAGTACACACAAATCCATAATGTCTCACCCAATTTCCCAAACATCGTATTTTCAGGTCAAATTGAAGCTCTACACTCAAAACCATTCACTCTTGCTGAAAAACCAAACTTTGCCCACAGACATCACACACAAGGCCTAAAAAACACACACACTACAACATAGTCTTACACATTGGTGCAATAAATTAAAAACAGTATTTCCAAAACTGGCAAGTTATGTTGCATGTGCAAAGGTGACCAAATGTTTCAATATGGCGACTAAAAAAATCTTAGCTCGCACCGGTGTGACCAACTGTTCGAGTAAAAAAAAAAGTCTCTGCAACTCTGAAAGTCTCCGTGTGGTCAACAGACACATTATGCCCATATCGTGGTCTAAACCAATCAGAGATAGTCAGGGGCGGGACCTGTCTGATTGGTTGTAGTCCAAAAATTCCTGTAGTCCGTGTGTACGTTTGAAAGTGCAGGCGGATAGAGAGAGGTGAGTAGCTTGAATAAAGCGATATTGATTCATTAAATTCTGAATCGTCTCTTAAATATAAATGTATTTTGCCAGACACGCCAGAATCTCAGGTTAAAGCTCACAAAACTATTTCAACAACCGTTGAAAAAGCACAGTGTATCCAGAAAACACACTATATGCAGCGATAAATGCACTGCCCAAGTGTCCCCTCTCCCCACTGCCTTTCAGTGGCAGGCAGCAGCAAACAGGTCATCAGAGGAGGCCGAGATGATGATTAAGTTTAACATTGTCTACAATATTGCCTAAAAGTGCCAAAGCACTTTAAGCACAAGCACAAGATTGTTAGTTAATCATTTACAAATCAATATTGTCTTTATGGACAGCAATTTGTGCACATGTAAAACTGCAGTTGAAAAATTTTGGTGCGCCTAAAGTGCAACCATGGCAGAAAGCCCTGATAAATATGGAAATTACAGAAGAGGATTAGGGCCACTGGAAAAAAAGTGGGCACATCTTTTTTTTTTCTTTTCCAGAATTATGAGAAAAAAGTCAGAATTGTGACTTTAATCTTAGAATTCTGAGGAAAAAAAAATCAGTATTCTGTAAAACAAGGAGAAAAAAGAAAAAGAAGAAAAAAGAAGAAAAAAAGTGGCCCTAATCCTCTTCCGTAGGAAACAGCTTCCATGTCTGAAAAATAAAGCAGGCACTGAAATGCATTAAATCTGCTTGGCCAGCAGAGGGTAACTCCTCTGGCTGCAAGACCTTTCAGTTGTATAGATGGCTCCATTCCTTAGCAAACGAGCTCAGCAAACACTTTGATGACAACTTTATGGGCTGTCAGTATCAGACAAAACAATTTTTTATCTGTTACATGATTTTGATGTTTAGATTCGTCATTTTGTTCCACAAATTACTTCTAACATCTTCTTTCTTGTCTTTCATCATCAATCCACAGACCTGAAGACCCTCATCAGCTGATTGTGCAGCTCCACATAAGACTTGCTGACAGTTAACAATGACTACTCTAGTACAAGTTAAAAAACTGCTGAAGGATTACCTGGACGAGCTAAATGAATCTGATCTAAGATCCTTTCAGTGGTACTTGGCCTTGAATGAGACAAAGGGACACCAAACTATCAAGACATCTCATCTGGAGAATGCTACCAGAGAGAAAACTGTGGACAAGCTGGTCCAGGTTTATGGGGAAGATGATGCTGTAAAGGTTGCAATTGACAATTTCAGTAGCATTAAGCGCAACGACCTGGCAAAAGAGTTAACTGAAGGTAAAATTTCCTGATATGGTGGTGTTGTCACATCATGCAAAAATTTAAATCTCCGTTCATTTGTATCTTCGTGTCTTGTTCAAAGACATCATCAAAGATGTATGTAGTTTCTGGGGCAAAAAAATGAAGACAATGCTTAAGTGCCTTAAACCTGCATTATATGTAAACATTATATGTAAAGGCCACTAGATGGCGACAAAAAGCCCCACCAGATCTGTACAAGTCAAGGCTTTCTGACTTGACCTCTGTAAACCCTTTCCTCCTGAGTTCATGGTCTCTATCACCTATATTTGGTCATACTGAATAAAAATGGTCTGCTTAGTAAATTTTGGCTATAATATGTTATTAAAAACGAGAAATTTTCTTGGTATTGTCTGCCCACTCATTGGCTAATAACTCATAAGTACTACATCCATCTTTTATTGTGTCTACAGCTTTAACTAGTAATAGGCTTAACTAGCAGTAACTGAGAGATGTCACGTCCTTTACACTGGATTAAATAAACAATAACATTTGTATATATTTCATTTTAAGCAACTCTCAAAGAGGAAGAGCTGAGTGATGAAGAGGCAAGTGGTGAAAATTCGATTGATGAGGAATCACAAGATGAAGAGAGGAGTGATGAAGAGTCAAGAGATGAAGAGGCAAGTGATGAAGAGTCACGAGATGAAGAGCAGACTGATGAAGAGTCAAGAGATGAAGAAGCAAGTGGTGAAGAGTCACGAGATGAAGAGTGGAGTGATGAAGAGTCGAGAGATGAAGAGTGGAGTGATGAAGAGCCAGTGGTCAAAAAGAGAAGAAGAGTCCAGTATTGAAAACACAAGTGATGAAGCTTATGTATTTTCACTGAGACACTGATGCTTCAGTGTGGCCACAGCTTCTGTAAGGACTTTTTAGAAAAATGCTGGGGATGGAAAAAAATCTAGGAAATGTCGAGTCATCAGCAAGTCATCTACAACCCTGAACCTCCAATTATTTTTGAAACTGTCTTTTCCTCTGGACCATCTGACCACTTATATCTGTCTGTTTGTAATTTGCAGATGCTACTTGGTTTAATATGCTTTACTCACTTGTTAGAATTGCCACTGACACAATTGTAAGAAATTCAGATTTATTGGTTTTAAAATGTTAAATGAAAAAGTGCTGAGTGTGCCAAAGAGTAATTTCCCTGTATAGAAAAAATAAAGTAAAATATGTTGTGCATGTTTCTGTTAAACTGACTTTTAACACACATAATGCTCACAGAAGTAGAGGACAAGAAATCCCTCTTCCTGTTTTCACACAGGAAGGAGAAGCCGCTGATGTTTGGTAAGACCATTCTGCTTATGTACAAATGAGGACAGTATATTAATCAAATACCATCAAGATCATGGCTGCAAATATTAGTGTTGTGAACAGTTTGTTTCACAGATTTTGACTTTTGTTTTTTAGCCTGTCTTGTTTGGCAGCTTTGGCTTTACGCTAAACACGAGCTGATGCAGCTCTGGTGTGTCGGCCTCTCCTTCAGCCTTGCCACAACCACCTCCGCCACAAACACTTTTGTAGTCTATCTTCATGACATTGTCGCATTGTTAAAGAGTCTAATTCAAGCGCAATTGGACACTCTGCACTGTGTGTCTCTCTTGTGAAGTCCTTCTTAATTGTTCTTCATACCTTTCCTTGACCTTGATGGAAAATGTGGAAAATATGGTCAAGGAAAGGTGGTTGAAAAAAAGAAGACAGGAGTATGATTGTTTGGACAACTCAGCAGCACCCAGGTGATATAGATATATTAAAAAGATTCCTCTCTCACCCCTGCAGGCGGGCTATCCTTCAAGCTCGGGTCCTCTACCAGAGGCCTGGGAGCTTGCGGGTCCTGCACAGTATCATTGCTGTTCCTAAGACTGTGCTGTTCTGGACAGAGATCTCGGATATTGTTCCTGGGATCTGCTGGAGCCACTTGCCTAGCTTGGGAGTCACTGCACCTAGCATTCAGATTACCACTGGGACCACTTTTACTTTTGCCTCCACATCTTCTCCAGCTCTTCTCTGAGCCCTTAGTACCCTTAGATAAAAAACGATTAAAACCCTGAAAACCATAAATTTCAGACCCTCTCATGTCCCGGTACCAAACCATTCATGGACCAGTACTGGTCCATGGCCCGGGGGTTGGGGACCACTGCCCTAAGGGTCCTGTTGATCTTGTATAACTCTAGGCATTCCAGGATCCAGCTGTGGGGCATTGAGTCATAGGCCTTCTTGTAATCAATGCAGGCAGTACACAGATCGATCAGTCTGGTCTTGCAGTCGCTGGTGTTTTGGTCCTTATCACAACTCCTGTTTTCCACCTGGAGACAATGTCTACACAGTCTGCCTTTGTCGGCTTTTTGGCAGCAACTGTGACATTCACTAGTATAACTGACGCACAAAACAAAGGGATTGACTACACTACACACCAACTATATACTCCAAACACGCTAAATGTCACAAATCTCTCACAACTCAAAACTCGCCCTCTCTTTTTTAGTCTTCAGCCTTGGTGGCGGTGCTGTTCTCATATTGTTCCCTTACCACTGAGAGTACACCTTGGCTGGTTCTGTGGAGAACAGCTGGTTTGTTCTTCTGCCTTCTATCTCTCTGGTGTACCTTTTCAAACAGCTGGCCAAGGCTGTGAGTCTTACTTGGCAGTTTCCAAGGCCTCAGGTATGGACAGCTTACTATACTTCTTAGACACCTTTCTGCAGCTCCGATGGCAACGTGAATAAAAATTATGACGTGACATATAACCTTTAAATTTGCAGTTCATCAAATCTCATGGTTAGAATAACTGTTTTTCCAATTACAGTGACACAGAATAACATTTCTGATTATTCAAGAAGCGACACATTGTCTGAATCATTATCCTCTCTGGGCTCTCTGGGTTCCAAATACTCTTGAAAGTCCTCTAATATTAATCAGAATTCTTTCTCCACAAAAATGAACTAAAGTCACAGGAGGTTGCGGACAAGAAGAAATAAACAGCATCAGTGTCTGAAGATACCCTCATGATTTTTCTCAGCTCAGGTTGGTCATATTAACGTCAGTTCAATATATTTTCCACAGATTGTCCTCATCTGTTTCCTTGTCCTGCGTGTGTGGGAGGTGTTTCTTGAGAATCACCAACAGTGATGTTCCAGATAAGAAGCAGCAAGACCAGAAAAGAAGCAACACGAGCCTCTTTTTGTTTTTACTGTGCAGGCATGAGAGGAGCGTGTTTGCACAGATCTGTTTACTGTTTACGGAAAGAGTCCGTTTCTGGCAGAAATCCCATTCAGGAGAAATTGCACCACAGTGCAACACTTCTGCCCCCCTCGCTGACTTAAGGAACAAGGAAACATTTATTTGAGAGCGCAGCAAAACAGCTCTACACAAGAAAACAGGAAAATTTTGTAAATAAGCAATTGGAAATTTTTAAGATGTATTTTAAGTGAAATTTACATTTTTTTCTTGTGTTTGCTTTGAATTCTGGTCACTTTATGTGTTTTCACCCCATTCAGTGTGTGAATGTGTGTGTGAATGGGTGGATGACTGAATGTAGTGTAAAGCGCTTTGGGGTCCTTATAGGGACTATATAAATACAGGCCATTTACCATTCAATTTTTTTTCAGTCAAGTAAAAGTGAAAAAGTAGAGGCTCTGAAAAATACTAATTTATACCACTGATTTTTAAGCTAACTGAACCTAGCTATATTAATTTAATAATAAAATAATTATTGTTAGTGGGGTTAGGTTAATTGTGGATTCTTAATGCCCATACGTGTGAATGGTTGTCTGTCTCTATGTTTGGCCCTGTGAAAGGGTGTACCCCGCCTCTCGCCCTATGACAGCTGGAATAGCCTCCAGCCCCTTTTCTCCCCAACCCTGATAAGGATAATTGGAAGAGAATGGATGGATGGATAAAATATTATTAGTAGATGGAAACACAAACTTTATTTTGGTCTAAATTTTAATTCTAATTAATTAATATGGTCAGGTAATTAATCAGGTAAGTAGAACACGAGCAGAGAAAAAGAAAGAATATAAAAATAGCTCTGTTTTCTGTTGCCTCATTGTAGTGGGTGACTTTGTGTTTAAACAGGAAAACGTGTAGAGTCAGGGGTTCAAGTGGGTTTCAGCAGGTGGGGGAACCCTAAAATTGACTGTGAAGCTCAGTGTGAGGAAAAGAATCACAACTCACAAAAATTTTTATTGAGAGCTCCAGTAGATTTTCTTAATGTACAGGCTGTGATCAGCTGATCTAAATCCATCACAGTACAGCAAACTAACCGGTTTAGCCAGCACTAACCTGCAGCATTTAAATAGCAGTTTGTCTACATCAGTTCTTCTCTGAGGAATTTGAGAGGGATAGTCTGCTTGGCCTGCTGATGGCACAAGAAGGTACAAAACTTTAATGCGGACTCTGTAAGAGAAAAAATCAGGGCCATAAATTCTGGTGTTAGGGAATGCTCTCTTTACCCCTTCTCTCTCTCTGCATGCCGGACACCAACCTAGGATGGTTGCCGTGGTGATGTGAGAAGCAAAATCTCCCTACAGGGGAGATGTCCGAAAGGTCCAGAAGATAAAATGTGAGCGGACATGGGGTCTAAAGGCTTTCCTCCAACTTTGACCAATGTTATGTTAACATTCTGTTTTTACCAAGTGTTTACTGCCTGGGGATGGCAGCCTTTCTCTCCTGGAGCGGTGCGGAGAGATGGCGGTCCATGTCACCATGTAAAAGTAATTTGAAATTCTAACCGTTCAATAAATTTTTTTTTGCAAACTTATAACTGACGATGTTTGCCTTTGCAACACTTGTAGCACCTGTGATACTGTTTAGGCTCAATCTGGATTAAAGGCTCACAGTGACGTTTGACTAACCTGAAATTAGTCAAACCAAAACTAACGAGCCTGTTTTGAAAATGTAAGGAGTAGAAAGTACAGGTAATTGTTTAAAAATGAAGGAAGTAAAAGTAAAAAAGTTGCCAGAAAAATACTCAAGTAAAGCACAGATAATGAAGTACAATAGCAAAGATTTGTACTTTGTTACTTCCCACCCTATTTAAGTTGTATTACACTTCATTACTGTTTAAAGGATTTTTATGTTAGAGGTTTAGTTGTGGATTCTTATTAGTTATCATATTAATACAAAAATGTCCCATGATTAGAACTGTCAGTGAGAAGCTTATGTAAGTCCGCACTTCATACACAGAAAAACACTCCACTTCTAGTGAACAGACTGTTATTTTCTGATTTGCATAGAAACTGGTATGCCTTGTTCACTGGAATGCACGGACCTTTACGGTGATGACAGATGTTGAACAGGAAGAATCTTTACACTGAAAGTTGTGCTCTTATAACATATATACATATGTTCTTCAGCTCTGCAAGATAAATACTTTCTTGTTCCCCAGAACTTGCTAACAGTCCTTAGTGTCATGCAGGTATACTTGTGAAAATTTAAATTATATTTCCCTGACTCCACAGACACAGTGATGTCATTACATGGCATGAAATATATAGCTACTAATTGTCCAAATACCCTCATATGTACTGTTATAGAAATCGTCTTGTGTGGCTTCAAGAGGTATAACAACAGATATCTGACACAAACCCAAAGTAAGAAAAAATGGCAAAATCTAGAAATAATAAATTTGACATTATTAGTTTCTTAAATTGACAGATGACGCTGTGTCATGATGTTTGCTTTGCTGAATATTCATATTTATAGTTGTCATATTACTATAAATTATGTCAAATAATTAGAACCGTGAATGAACAAGCGTATAGTCAATTTAACATCGCCTTCAATCTGCCCCTGCAAAAACAGGGGCAAGTCGAGAGGTTAGTTTGTCCGCTTACTTTGACCAATCGCATTAAAGAGAAACCACATTAACAAACAGCAGCCCCGCCCCCTTCTGTTCCTAATAACTTGAGCAAGGTGTGCAAGTTGTTGGTTATTTGAAGAGTGAAAGACCAGCTCTACACAGGAAAACACCAGGAGCTACTTGGAGTTAGCCTGAAAGACAAAGGTGAGCATCAAATTAATAAGTTTGTTCCATTTTAAAATCTATTTTAAGTTAAAATGTAAATTTTGTACTGTGTGGGCTTTGACTTCTGGTCACTTTCTGCAGCGTGCTGGGGTATGCTCTCACAGCTGCAGACAGATGATGAGCTATAAATTCCTCATTATGCAAAGTACAGCAGCTGTTAATGCACCTCAGTAATGTTTAGACAACTATAAGTCCTATGTTGGCTCTTTTATTGGCACTTAGAGCTGAAACTTTGAGAAGCCTTTTCAAAGAGTAAAACAAACCAGGCGTAAATTTTCTGCTTCCTGTCTTTTTTCTTTTTCTTGCTTTTAATAGAAAATGTATTTGCTGAATTCTATGCAGCCAGAAACTGCTGGTAAAAAAAAACGCAATTTCTAAGCCTAAATAAAAATTTAATTCTTCTATAAATTAATTCTAATGTCTCGTTTCTGGACTTTCACCATCAGCCCACAGCTCTACGTTTCATACGAGAGAGAGAATCCAACAATGTGCGACCTAGAGAACACTTTCAGAGAGAAAACTGTGGACAAGCCGGTAGAGATTAATGAGAAAGATGCTGTGGATGTTACAATGGAAAAACTGAGGAGCATTAAACACCACAGCCTCACAGTAAACTTCACTGAAGGTAAAATGTTGTTGTACAGCGGGTTTGTCTGTGTGCAAGGCACAATCTGTATCTGTGCATCATGCAAACATTTAAATCTTCATTGATCTGCAACGATTTGTTTGTTACTAAGCAGTTAATGTGATTAAATGAACCATACCATTTCTATTTCTTTACCCTTTATTAACGTACTTTTTAAATTTGCACCAGATTGGCCTCAAGTGCTGAGTCACAAAGATCCAAATGATGAAGTTCTAGATTTTAAAGTTCGAGAACGTGAAGATTCAGGCTTTGAAGATCAAGTCGATGAAGAGCCTTCTGAAGTCACAAAGACAGATGACGAGTCCAACAGTGGTTTAAGCTGGAGTGATGAAGCGTTCATTGAGGATTGCTGTCCACTTTGTTCACATGTTTGCACTGAGCCTGCGGTGCTGCAGTGTGGCCACAGCTTCTGTAACGGCTGTGTGCAAGAATGTGAGAAGTGGAAAAAGTCTTTTAAATGTTCACTCTGCAACAAAGTCAACAACAACCCAGAGCCTCCAGTTAATGTTTCCATGATGAGTTTGAGTGAAAGCGACAGAGTTGATCCATCAGGAGGACAAAGAAATGTGCAGGTGAGTGTGCTTCATTCTTTAGTGTTGATCCAGAATGTTTCATACTCCCATATAAAACCATAAAGCTTCATCTTAATAGGTTTATTAGGCACTTTGACTCAATCATGGATGATCTGCGATAACTAGTCAGCATCATCTTTATTCAGCTACTTATACAACCGCACAGAGTGCTCAGAAAATTAGCAGTTGATTCTTTGGAGCTCATTTTCAGCTCTAAAGTTTTACTCTGGGATTCCAGAGAACAGCTTTTTTTTATCATTCACTGACTTTCCTTGTGCTTCTGAGCGTTTGCTTTCTTGAAGTTATCCATTATCCATTAGGGACATGATGGATGATTATAGTAACCACAAACTTTTTCCACACAGTAACTGTGTTAAGAATAAAAAGTGAGAACCCCAGAACACAAGGATAAATGTGTAACACCTCCAGTCCAGGATTAGAGAAGATGATTAGCAACATAAAACACAATAATCTTTAATCCAGAGAAGATTTCCTGTTTCTTAATCACCATCAGTGTTTTTCTCTTCTGCTCTTTTAATCTGCAGCCCCTGAAGTTGTCGACTCCTTCATCTCCAGAGCTTCCACTGTCTGAAGATCTGACTGAGGAGACTTCAGTGTTTGGCGAACATAAAGAAAATGTTCCCCATGTACTCATCATTAAATTTGTTGAAACGTTAGTTGTAACGACTGTTGTCACATTTGGTGAAGCTGATGAAGACTGAAACCTTTTCAAGTTCATTTAACTTCAACATAATAACCTTGATGAGATATGAGGGTTAAATGAGCCAGTGCTCCTTCACGACCCTCTCAAACATTCCTCCTCCTTATTTTTATGTATTTGTAACTCCTCATATGGTTATGGTTTCACTGTTCACTTAAAGATGACTTGTATTAATTGCATATTATGGTTTTTTTTTTTTATCCCTCTTTCTTTCAGATGAAAAGTAGCACAGTTTATGTTAAATATTCTCTCGTGTCTTTCCTGTTAGTCTTATTTATTTGTAGATCTTACATCATTTAAAGTTCTTTTGGCAGTATCGTTTGTTTTGTATGCTGTAAAAGTGACAAAGCACAACTTGGACTTCGCTTCCATCTTGTGTTCAACAAGTACAGCTACAGTGTGCAGGTCTGAAAGTGTGAAACCAAACTGAACTAATATGTTTTAACGTCTTTTCAGTGACTGATGCCTCGCTAATGCTTTCATATGTAATATTCTATTTTGGTAGAATCAATTTCTGTCTTCTATCGGGAAGGATGATTTGATTATCTTTTATGTTTTTGTCTGAAGTTGCATTAAATAAAATGTAAAAGCAAAAATTAAGACTGGATATTTTTTAAGAAAGCAGAACCATTCTGATCTAAACCCAGACGTTCACTCAGAAGCTTTACTCTTATCTCACTTTTTTGAGATAAATGATGCTGATGATGACTAATAATATTATGGTGTTCCTGTAGACTAGGAAAATGATGTTAGTCAGGTCTAATACAAATCCATGAATCACAGGTTTCAGTAAAAGTGATATAATTTGTTGCTAGTGTGATAACAGAATATCACACTAACTGTTCATGCTGTTGGTAAACTGATGTACATAATCACACTAAAAAATGTTTTATAATCTAAATAAATAGACAGATGTGGTTGCAAAAAGAAGACAGGAGGTAACTTTTTGGACAACTCAGCGGCACCCTGGAAATTTTCTAAATGAACAGAAAGGTCTAAAAAACAGATGGTATTAAGTCTCCATCTTACTGTATATGAAATGATCTAAGATTTTTAAAAAAGTGTTTATTTTTCATATATAAATAGTACAGAACTGAATCAGTTTGATCAAAGATTATCTTGTACACGTTTTAAGACCAATAGTACACAACTTGGACTTTTCTTGCATCTTGAGCTCTACAGAGAAAGCTGCAGCGTGAAGGAGGAGTGTAAAAACTACTGTGACTAAATGCAGCTAGTTACTTCACAGCATCAGTGATTATACCACACTAATGAAACACACAAAATTTTAGAGTTATTTGGGCAGTCGGAGGTGCTGCCAATATGATTTTCACTCTTTGAAATCTTAGGCCATGTCTGAACATGAATATCTCAGCAACTATTAAAGATGAAACATTCATGTTCCTTTCTTACGATAAAAATTGAATTTGAATCTGTAATTTGGGACACAAGAAAAAAAAAATCTCCACGACTTGGCTATTTAAAAGTATGAAGAGAAATTCAGGCAGTACTGTAAAGTCCCATATTTGAGCATACACTGACAGAAATCTTGACATTGGAAAAGACTAGTGAGAATTTCTGAACCTCACATAGCAAAACAACAACAACAAAAAAAGCCCTTTTATAAAACTTTCATAGTAGTTTGATCAAATAGGATAAGTTGTATTACAAACACAAACATATCAATAGATAGTCTTCATAATTCAGTTAAGCATCATCAGCCATGAAATGTGTGTTTGTGTGTTTGCTGATGTTTGTTGAGCTGATGGAAATACTGCATTTCACAGTTCAACACTTTTTGGCACAACACTGAAAGTATGGATACCTGAAAATTCTTCATAAAGACTTTACTTCCCTGGCTATCATGTATTAACTAATATGTTATTTGGTTATGTAGTTTTGTAAGTTATTCAGTATTGGGGAGTAACGGAACACATGTTATGTATTTAAAATACAAAATATGAGTAACTGTATTCGGTTACAGTTACCATTTAAAAAGGTGGTATTCAGAATACAGTTACTTTGTTGAAATGAATGGATTACACGGCGGTCTTTTCCTGTTTCATATATTAGGCTGTGCCTTCTCTATTTTTGGTAATTCAACGCCGGAGGAAACCCAAACAAAACACGCATTAAGAGGCTCTAATGTCGGTGTCTCAGTCTCGCTGCCCATGTCACCTCTATTTTCAGCCTGCATAATGACGTGAAGAAGTATTTTTAAAAAATTATTATTCAAAAATTTTTTTCATATGAAAGCAATAGGTAGAGTGTTACAGGCATATACCTAAAGAATGTAGCCTTATGGGCAGTGTAGCTCAGTTGTAAGTAAATAATTAAGACTCGACTGTGTTTGTGTTTTCCTCCGAAACAATAAGTTCCATTGGAGCAGCCTTTCAGCGCCTCTCTCTGTCTCTCGCTAGCAAAGTTGACCCAGACAACAAAGCAAAGCTAGTTTTTGGCTACAAGCCCGACACAGAACCCGACATATTAGCCAGAGGTCCCCTTACTGCGGTTCGGAGCCACAGACCTGTTTTATATATGCGCAGAATAGGAGATCACTGCTAAAAGTGCAGCCTTACCTAATGTCAACCTACTGTTACTCATTTTATATTAAGATTTAAAAATCTAGTTGTTATTGGTATGGCGACTATCCTTAAGTAATAGCAATAAATCACACAGCAATAGTACATTCATGTTGTTGTAAACAGCATGATAATATATTAAGTAATCCAAAGAATTCAGAATATGTTACTCTCATTGAGTAACGTAACGGAATACGTTACAAAATACATGTTGGGGCATGTATTCTGTAATCTGTAGTGGAATACATTTTAAAAGTAACCTTCCCAATACTGAAATTATTTAATATGTTTGTAAGATTGTTGTGTACCATGATGTGTGCTTTGTTGAAGGAAGTTTCTTGTTTATCATTATTAGTTATCAAATTAATATAAAAGATGTCAGTGATTAAAACTGTGAATAAGAAGCTCAGGTCAATAAAGGACCACTTATGTTCTGCACCTTATACCCAGAAAAATAGTCCACTTCTAGTGAACAGGGAGAATAGTTTCTGTTTTACTGGTGTGCCTAGTTCATTGGAATGCAGAGGCGGAGCCAGACATTTGAAACTCCCGGGGCTTAGCCCTAAAGGGTAGTATGCATGTGGGATTTTTTTTTTTTTTTTTTTTTTTTTGGGGGGGGGGGGGGGGGGGGGTTAGAAATGACTGAAAGATTAATAGGCTCTGTTTTGAGTTTTGTTCAAAAAAGAATGACTTCATATAGGGAAAAGAGTAAAGAGAGAAACTATCTGTATTTCTATCTGCATTTCTTAATTGTAAATGGCACCAAATTGTATTCAAAACTGAGCCACACTTATGGAGCTCCATGGTTCTTTTCCTGGTGTTTTGGTTGATATCTCTTAATTTTCCCATTTCAAAAAAACAGGCTCTGTGTTTTGCCTTATATGCATCCACAGCTGTGCCACCAATTTACTCACATGGACTCTACTAACCTATCAGAAGCTTCTTCAGCTCAGAATGGAATCGTCTGGAGTTTTCTTATTAATTAACAAACTTAGTGTACATGTACTCCTAAATTTGATCAAAGTGATAGAAAATAGACAGCTCTGTCTCTCTTTATTCTGACATTTAACTAATTCAAAATATATTTCAATATTTATCTAAAACAAAAGTTTACTCTAAATTGATGTTGTACAGTAAAAATGTTTTATGTTTTCTCCCTAAAGTGTATGTAAATATCTGGTTACAAATGTGAATATCCTGCTGTGTACTGAAATCCCTCTTGTTTTGCATAGAAATATACTGAACAACATACAAAGCATAATATATAAAATAACATTTACCTGAGTTTTTTTCTTTGAAAGAAGCCTCTAATGTCCATTCTTATATTTCAGTACATAACTGAAACCGATTTAGTCGGGGAGGGTAAGAACTGAAAATATGAAATAAACACACGTAAGCTAAGACTCTCTAAAAAAAATAGCATTTGTTTGGCTTTTCATTTCGCCATTTGTTGATTCACTTGAAGAGCAAGTAACGTAATATTGGTCAAGTGATCAGTTTGATATCAATCTTTCGTGATACACCGTCATATTTACATTATTTGTATGGTATGAATGATTTGCTTTGGTACCTGGTCAAACTTAAGCTCTCCTTAGTATGGCTGGCTCCGTCTCTCCAACAGCGCACTCACTGCTGGCAGCAGCTGCCCCGCCCCCTCGCTCAGTCGCTTAGTGCCTGAACTCGGATCATACCAATATCAGGGGGGATTCACGCACAGTCGTAAATTCCCACAGTGTGCACTATGTGCTTCTAATATTGTGTGTACTTTTTGTTTTATACAGTTGTCAGCCAGGCATCTAACTATGAAAAAATTACACTCCAAAAGACCCCGGGCTTCTGACAAAACAACCCGGGCTTAAGCCCAGTAAGCCACCCCCACGCTCCGCCCCTGTTGGAATGTATCGGTCTTAGATGGTGACGACATCTGTTGACCAGGAAAACTTCTTACACAAACACATGACATCAGCGTCTGACTCATTTACAAAAGTGCTTCAAATGAAAAAAACAAAAACTGTCTAACAGGACTGAAATGTTGTAAACCACAGTTATCAGTAATCAAGGAAATAGCTAAGTTAGTATGTTTTATTAGCAACTATTGCACCTTGTTCTATCTAATGCAAATGTAGCACATTTAAAGGCTATTTGATGCTTACAATAACAACTTTTCCAATTATTCTGTCAACGTCTCGGGTCTGTGACCCAGCGCTTTGAGTTATTTGGTATTGTTGATTTCTTATGAGATAATGATAAGTTTTAGTATTTTTATTTAGTATGTCTTGGTCTAATTTATGTTTCTTCCAGGTCGCCATGTTTTTGAGTCTTGTCCTGTCTTCTGTGTAGTCTGTCTTGTTCCCTATGTTAAACGTGTAAGTTACACCTGTGCCTTGGTTTCCCTAATCTGTTTTCATTTACCTCTCCTTGTGTTCCATGCATCCCCACTCTGTCATGTGTTTTATGTCTACATGTTCCATGTTCCATTGTCAAGCTTGTGTTATCGTGCCTTGTCTCTCCATGTTTCCTGTGTTATTTTGAAAGGAGGCTCAAAATGAGCCTATTTTTGTTTTAAAACTTCGAAACAGCAGACGTAGATCTTCTGCTGGTCACAAGTTATGTTGGGGAATATTTGCTCTCTTTTATTTGTCCTCCATCTGTATTTAATGCAGGACACAGCCCCTCCAGCTGTTAACACATAGTTTGGCCATCAAGCATTAACTAACATGACCATGTAGTTTTGTGAATTTGTTTGACAGATTATTGCGTGCTAACAGCAATAATAATGTGGGCTGTGCACTTTGCTGAAGATAGCCAGTTGTGGATTATTATTAGTTATCGGATTAATATAAAAAACTGTCAGTATGAAGCTCAGGTCAATAAATGGTCATTTTTAGTCAGCAACATATACCCAGAAAAACATCCGATTTCAACCAAATAGACATGCAAGTTTGTGCTTCATATAGTAACTGGTATGATCGGTTCATTGGAATAGACTGTGACAATGACAACTGTACAACTTTACAAAGAAAACATTTCACTCTAAGGTTTGAAACAGTGGTGTGTGTGATATGTGATGTTGCAAAATTTGGATCCAATCCCAAGTAAATACGCGGCCATTGTTGCTGATAGCAAGTGCTGATACTGATGCTTTTAACTGATGTCATCCAGGGAAGGACGGATGTTGTTTTGCTGTGCTGTATTTTAATGTGAAGTGTACATATTTATTTTTATATTGCATGCATTGGTTATATTTTTGTGCAGTGTTTTATTTAGTTTGCATGTTTTAGTTGCCGGCAAATTGTCCTGGAGAGACTCCGCCCTTTCCCCCGTTTTTTTACTAATTGGACACACCTGAAGAGGAAAAGAAAGGTAAATTACAGAGTGCTCAATGAGACATAAAAGGGTTGGAGCCGGTGTTCAGGGGAGGCGGACAGAGGAGAATGCGAGACAGACAGAGGAAAGACACAGACGATGAGAGAGTAGAGATGATCAGATGGAGCAGACGACCAGCGGCTGGAGAGGAAAAGAGATGACCAGCGACTGGAAAGAGACACGATGAGAGAAAAAAGGGCGATAACGACAAGAGCCGGCTTGTGCACTGCGGGAGAACAGAAGCAGTGAGACGGCGGTGCCGATTGCAGTTTGAGGAAGCGGCGGGCGGAGTTGACGAGCTCCGCCCACCTGGGTAAGTCTTTGACTTATCCTTTTTATAAAGTAAACTGCCAAAGGAATAGTGACTGCCGCTCCCTCCCTTTCTCTAGCATATCAAGACGCGAATGCGGGAAGGAAGGAGAGGACTCCGCTGGGTTTCCCTTTTATTTCGCTGGATTTCCTAACTCCCTGGGACTTTTAGGTCGTGGCGCAGGCCACTGGACTTTTAATGTTGTGTTTTATTGATTTTTATTGTGTTACCCCTTGGCCAAGGTTGTTTTAATTCATTTTACATTTTTAACTATTTAAATATAATAAATTATATTTTTAATCATACAGTTTTAAATTGTGTGCTTTCCCTCGGCGGCTCCACTGCTCTTGCCCGTTTTGAGGAAGGTTTCCTTCCTTTAAAAAAAAACACAAAACACTGTGGAAATAAAACATCAGCCTTCCGCCCTCCGTTACAAAATTGGCGTTGTCGAGACAGGATACGGAGCCAAGAGCAGTTGGGTTAGCCAGGGGAATAGCAAATATGATGATGCCTGTATATCCCGGAGCCCCGTGGCTGCCGAAGTTTAAAGGGCCTGATCAGGATGTGCAATATCAGGAGTGGAAGGAGCAGATGCGGGGGCTGCTGGGATCTCAGGACTTGCCTGAAGTGAGGAAAGTTGCTATTGTGTTGGGAGCGCTAGCAGGTGAGGCTAAACGTCAGGTCAGTGTTCTTGAAACCAGTGAAAGAGATCAAGTACAAAAAATCTTTTCTTTTTTAGACTCTTTATATGGTGATCGTGTCCCCGCCCCAGTTCTTAGGTCACAGTTTTTTAGTTGCACTCAGAACTCAAGTGAGACCGTATCTTCATTTATTTTGCGGTTGAGAGAATTATACTGTAGGTTGCGAAAGCATGATCCAGATAATGTCCCCTCTGATGCAGCCCTGCGAGATCAATTGTTGCTAGGATTGCGGGAGGGCCCTGTAAGTCAGGCACTGAAGGTCTATGTGCGGCGCAATCCAGACCAAGATTTTGCTGCCATACGCCAGGAGGCACTACTCCTGGACTCAGAACATGTACAGCCCCAGTCTGAGGTAACCTGCCTGTCTGTAAATAAGTCTCATGCTCCTTTTAAGGTTGAACAGAAAGAAGATTGGAGGCAGGTGTTAAAACAGGAGATACTGGAGGATGTTAAGGCACAAATTAAAGGATTGGCACAAGAGCTAGTAAGGGAAATTAGAGGCTCCACTCAGCCAGCTGTAGCTACTCTTCCGCCTGCACCTCAGTTTAGGAGAAGACCGCGACAATCAAATGCTAGCTGGGATGCACAAGGTCGGCCTATCTGTCGGAGGTGTAAGCAAGCAGGACATATAGCTAGGTTTTGCCAGACCTCCATGTCTTCCCAGCCAAGTTTAAACTAGATGACCCTGCTGCTGAGGTCCGAGGGGCGGGGGCTTTTGGTTCACCTAAGGAATTGAGGGCCACAGAAACATTTATTGGGCAGTGTCCAACAGTGAACATAGTGATCGAGGGGGTGGAGCTTCAAGGCTTGTTGGATACAGGATCACAAGTGATGTTGATACAGGAGAGTTTGTTTAATGAGCATTTTTCCCAGGCTAAGCTTGAGAAAACTCCAACCGCCTTTAAGCTGAGAGCTGCCAATGGTCTGGAAATTCCCTATACCACCTATGCTGTCCTGGACATGGAAGTAGAAGGTGTTAAGGTTCCTGGACGCGGGGTTGTGGTGGTAAAAGATGACCATTGCACGCACCCACTGATTGTTGGTATGAATGTTGTGACTGCCTGTTGGAATGTATTTAAGTGGCCAGAAAAGACTGCTCCTGTCCCACAGCAATTAACGAATCAACAGGCCTGGAGGACTGCCTTCGCAACATGCAGACGGATAGAAGCAAGTACAGTGGAGGATGGAATGGTGGGGTATGTACGGCTAGCTGGCCGACGCAAAATTAAAGTTCCCCCGAGGAGTGAAATAATGGTGTGGGGCCGGACTCAGACGGGTCCGCAAGGAACGGATTATTGTGCCCTGGTGGAGGCACTGCCTGAAACTCCTGATGTGGGGGTGGCGAGGACCCTTGTAATGGTAAGGGCCGGGAAAGTGCCAGTGAGGATTTGTAACCCACACCCCTATCCTCTTTTTATAGGTCGCTACCAGAAACTGGGAAAACTATCCTGCGTGGATGAAGCCGACGTACATGGCTCACAGGACCTGAGCCTGTCCCTTGGGACGGACGGTGTGGTGGAGGTGGCTCTGGTCGATAGTGGCGCCCCCACGGAGGAGGGGAGATTACCTGAGGAGATGAATAAACTGATTGAAAGACCTGACCTGTCTGAACTGCAACAGGGCGAGCTACGTGCTTTATTGCTTAAATGGGAGAAGGTGTTCTCTAAAGATGACGAAGATTTCGGGAGGACTGACCTGGTGCATCATTGTATCCCCACAGGTGATGCAGCTCCCATTAGAGAGAGGTATCGTCCTTTGCCCCCCGCAATGTATAAGGAAATGAGGAGTCTCTTGGCAGATATGATGGCAAAGGGAGTTATCCGGGAAAGCTGTAGCCCGTGGGCTGCACCCATTGTCTTGGTGAGAAAAAAGGATGGCGCCTGGAGGTTCTGTGTGGACTACAGAAAATTGAATGCGGTGACGCATAAAGATGCTTTCCCCTTGCCACGAATAGAAGAGACATTGACAAGCCTTACTCGAGCGAAGTGGTTTTCCACCCTGGACTTAGCCAGTGGATACTGGCAGGTCCAAATGGACCCGATGGACAGAGAAAAAACTGCTTTTACGACCCCAGTTGGGTTGTTTGAGTTCGAGCGGATGCCGTTTGGTCTGTGCAATGCACCCGCTACATTTCAACGCCTGATGCAGCACTGTTTGAGTGGACAGATTGCAGAGTCTTTATTGGTGTACTTAGATGACATTATCATTTATTCACCTGATTTTTCGTCTCATTTACAGCATCTAGATGAAGTGTTTCAGAGGCTGTGGCGTCATGGGTTGAAGTTACAGCCGAACAAGTGCGAGTTCCTGCAACAGGAGGTGAAATTTCTGGGGCATGTAGTGGATAAGTATGGTGTAAGACCAGACCCTGATAAGATTTCTGCAGTGATGGATTGGCCGGTCCCTGATACCATCAGACAAGTCAGATCCTTTTTGGGCCTGGCTGGCTACTACAGACGTTTCGTGTCCGGCTTTGCTAAAATCGCACGCCCTTTAAATGCATTATTGACAGGGGTCCCTGTGAACAAGAAAACAGACCGTCGCAAAGTACAGTGGTCCCCAGAATGTCAAAGGGCATTTGAGGCCCTCAAAGCAGCATTAACGCGAGCACCTGTTTTAGCATACGCAGATTACTCCCTTCCCTTTATTGTGTATACTGATGCCAGTGGGTGCGGGTTGGGAGCCGTTCTGGCGCAGGTTCAAGAAGGTCAAGAAAGGGTAATAGCGTACGCCAGCAGAAGCTTACACCACACGGAACGGAATGACGCGAACTATAGTTCCTTCAAGTTGGAGCTGTTAGCCCTTAAGTGGGCAGTTACCGAAAAGTTTAAAGACTATCTGACTGGTGCACGATTCGTTGTGTATACTGATAATAACCCTGTGGCCCATTTACAGACTGCTCGCTTGGGCGCAGTAGAACAACGTTGGGTTGCCCAGCTGGCCTCTTTCGACTACGAGATCAAGTATCGTTCGGGTAAGAGCAATATTAATGCTGATGCCCTTTCTCGATTCCCCACTGTCCCAGCAGAGCACCTGGAGGGGGCTGGATCAGAGCGTGGAGTCACTTCAGCAGCCATTGAATTGACCTGTGAGGTAGAGGGGAGTGACTGGGCAGAAGCACAAGTTCACGATCCGGATATTCAAGTGGTAAAACAACTTCTGGAAGCTCAGGTCGCATCCACAAAGTCAGAACGTCAGGCATTGTCGCATGGTGTGCGGCGACTCCTACAGCAGCAAAAAAGACTTTTTATTAAAGACGGAGTACTGTGCCGTAAAGTGTCGGACGAATATACCCAGGAGACTCGTTATCAAGTTGTGTGTCCTAGTTCCAGGTGCCATGAGGTGTGGCGGAAGATCCATGAGGCTGCTGCCCATGCGGGGGTAGATCGAACCCTCTCTCGGATACGGCAGCGGTTCTATTGGGTTAACATGGAAGCGCAGGTACGTCAGTTTCATCTGGGTTGTGTCCCCTGTAGTCTACAAAAGGAGAGAGTAGAACCTAGGGCTCCACTGCACCCTATTTCAGTCTCATACCCTTTGGAGGTTGTAGGCATGGATTTTCTGTCCTTAGGCCGACCAACTGACACTTATCAAAACATACTGGTGGTGACTGATCTGTTTACTCGGTTCGCTTGGGCTATCCCTACAATAGACCAAACAGCAGAGACTACAGTAAAGGCTTTATGGAAGTATGTGATCCAGCCGTTTGGTTGCCCAGGCCGACTCCACTCCGACCGTGGGTCTAATTTCGAATCTGCATTAATGAAACAACTCTGTGATACCTATGGTATAACTAAAAGCCGCACGACATCTTACCACCCTGCGGGGAATGGTAGTGTAGAACGTTTCAATCAGACCTTATTGAACATACTTCGCTCACTAGAATCAGTTAGGCAGAGCCAGTGGGTAGGAAATCTGCCGGAACTTGTTCATGCTTATAACAATACTATCCATAGCTCCACCGGTTACGCACCTGCCTACTTGATGTTTGGTCGGCATTTACGTCTGCCTGTGGATGTGGTGTTAGGTGTGGGCCCCCAACAGGCGAGGCAGGGTTTGAGTGAGTGGGTGTGTTCCCATCATCAGAAGCTCTCCCTAGCTTATCGATTGGCTGGGCAGAAGATGTGTAGTGCAGCCTCCCAACACAAAAGTCAGTATGAGAAAAGAGGCTGTACCCTTCCATTGTTGCCCGGGGAGAGAGTCTGGGTACGTGATCGAAACAGACAGGGCAAAGGAAAACTGTGTTCCTGGTGGTCTCCTGAGCCGTATGTGGTGTTGGAACGGGTGGGAGATACGGGCTTAGTGTATAAGGTCAAACCAGAAAAGGGGGGTAATATACAAACTTTACATAGGAATGCCTTAAAAGTGTGCATTGCTCCTCAAACAGACTTTACCCCTCCTACGGAGGAGCCAACCACAGGCCCTTCGGATTTCCCAACGCCAGTGCTTTATGGGTTTTTACCCCTTACTGACTGTGTGTCACCTCACCAGAGTGATTCAGGTATGTCCCTTAGACGGTCCATTAGGACCACGCGTGGGATTCCACCAGAGCGTTATAGAGAGATGGAGCATTAGCAGGGACTGCCAATATTTCAGTGTGGGGGGATGTCATCCAGGGAAGGACGGATGTTTTGCTGTGCTGTATTTTAATGTGAAGTGTACTTATTTATATTTTTATATTGCATGTATTGGTTATATTTTGTGCAGTGTTTTATTTAGTTTGCATGTTCTAGTTACCGTCAAATTGTCCTGGAGAGACTCCGCCCTTTCCCCCGTTTTTACTAATTGGACACACCTGAGAGGAAAGGCAAGGTAATTTACAGAGTGCTCAATGACACATAAGAGGGTTGGAGTTGGCGTTCGAGAGGAGATGACCAGCGACTGGGGACGCGCCACCACCAGCGACTAGGGACGCACAGCGGGCAGTCAGACGGCAATAACGACAAGAGCCAGCTTGTGCACTGCGGGAGAGCAGAAGCAGTGAGACAGCTGGTGCCGATTTGCAGTTTTAAAGAAGCGGCGGGCGGAGTTGAGAGCTCTGCCCACCCGGGGTAAGTCTTCGACTTAGCCCCTTTTATTGAATGAAAATTGCCGAAAAGAATAGTGACTGCCGCTCCCTCCCTTTCTTCAGCGTACCAGGACGCGGAATGCGGGGAGGAAGGCGAGGACTCCGCTGGGTTTCCCTTTTACATCACTTCGCTGGACTTTTTTAGTTCTTTGTGACTTTTATATCGTGGCGGATGCCACTGGACTTTTAATGTGTTTTATTGCTTTTTATTGTGTTATTCCTTGGCCAAGGTTGTTTTAATTCATTTTACATTTTTAACTATTTAAATATAATAAATTATATTTTTAATCTTACAGTTTTTAATTGTGTGCTTTCCCTTGGCGGCTCCACTGCTCTGCCCGTTTCGAGGAAGGTTTCCTTCCTTTTAAAAAAAAAACACAAACATCTTGGAAATAAAATTCAGCCTTTCCGCTCCGTTACATATTTACACTGGGACGAAGCCAGTTACCCAGCGAAACCCCAAGAGGCAGGAGGAGAGCGCACCAGTGCCACACAGAAAGGCCCCAGGTGGGGTCTGAACAAGAGTTACCCACTGTAAAACCACGCCACCTAGAGGCTGGTTGGAACAAATAACCTGCTTCTGTACTGAGGCAAACGTAGAATTTGAGGAAAACTAATTTAATTTTAAAGTTAGTAGAACGCACAGGCAGGAAACTGATGGAAAGTCATAATTAAAGCTTTCCGCACAATTTTCACCTTCCATTAAAACACTTTGCATTTTTAAGCATTTTTTGTCATCTTCAGGTGTACACATATTAAACTGGTATGGAAGAGTAGAAACTGCACATGCTACAAAAGTATTTGCTCATCTGCCTTCACACGCATATCGACTTGAAGCCAATTGATTCTATACAAGTTGGAACAGCTGAATTTGATGACCTGGACAGGTGAGTGAATACCTTTAGCAACATATAAACTAGTATATAAAAGTTGAAGATACACACAGACACAGTATATATGAACAACTCTAGAGTGACCGAATTGCGACAGAGATTTTGTTTATGGCAGAATGATTCACACTCACATCAGCACATGGCACTCTCTTGATGGTTAAACTCCTGAAAGACAAAGGAGCAACAATGGTCATGCTCTAGAAGGCGAAGACGTCTTATAATGAAATCCACACCAAGCATAATAGAAACAAGCCGGACATAAAGGCAGGTGCTGGAGATGCTGAGGGTTGGCTAAGAGCAGGACATGAACAAAAATCGGAAGGAAACATTACAACAAAGCAAGCAAACACCAGACGTTCACTGAGGCGGTGCTGGTGTGGAAACCTTTTAGAATCAAACACTATGCAGGAGGTAACAGCTCCCCTCCTATATCCAACGACATCATGTTTCTGGATAAAAAGAAGAAATAGAAAAAAAAAAAAACCCTGCACAGTCCGAAGTCTAGCACTAGTCAGTTTTCCACATAATGTGAGGGAATCAGCACAAGCACCACATCAGTGACAAGTAACACAAACCCAAAGAAGTTAACAAAACAAAACACGTACATTTGTGCTAAATCAAACGTGCTCCCAAACTCCAGTTCATGGAGGTTGGGATTAGATCAGATTGAACACAAACCTGCTGATTATACCCAACACACAGACAATGGTTGATTTTCATATCAAGAATAATTCCATGACAAGCAGCTTATTTCAGGTGAATTCAGGTGGGATGGGGAGACATTGGTGTTAGGAAAGGCTAGAGTTAATGGACATGGCCTACCTCAGCTCGAGAGCTTGCTCCACACATTCCAACAGGCTCCTGCAACACGAAGACCTGATGTTTATCTGACTACAGGCCTGAATGGCCCAAGAAGGAATTAACCCAAGGTTTGATCACCGTCTATCATTTCAAACTCAGGCTTAGAGCACTCGTTTTTGTGCCAAGGGTTATTTCCAGTTTACCTACCATCAAACACAACTCACCCAGTTATATGTTTGAAGAGTTGCAGCAGGGATTATATGCAGTTGTGGTCAAATGTTTACAAAGCCTTTTAATGGACTTTTAATGATTTATTTTCTTTAATGACTTAAAAAACAAAAACAAGATCTGGGTGTACAAGTTTGAATTTAATTAGATTTTTTGCAGATCCACACAGAGTCAGAGTTTGGACACATCTTCTCATTTGATGTTTTTCCTTTATTTTTACGACTTTCTACACTGATGTTTTCAGTTTGTAACTACAAATATACGAAGCAAGATATATGGAATTATGTCGCGAAGAAAAAATTGATAAATAATTCTAAATACATCTTATACTTTCAAAGTAGACTTTTCTTTGTTGACAATGCTGCAAACCCTTGGCCTTCTCTCAATGAGCTTCATGATGTAGATGCCTGAAACATCATGTTGATGCATGCTCAATCATCCAGCTAAGGAAATCCACAAAGGTTGATTCTGTTCATCTGGACATTTTCAGTGGGAGAAACGTTTCGTCACGCATCCAGGTGACTTCTTCAGTCTCAGCTGACTGCAGGTTTCCAATCTTATAAACAGGACATTTGCATAATGACTGAAACCAGCCCACTGAAGGAACAACAACCACTGATCAGTGGCCACGAGTACCATTCACAGAGAGCCTGTGACCTGTGGTATGAGGTCCGGTCAGTAGCTTTGTCTTGTTCTAACTGCTTCAGACAGTCTGTCCCCCTCTTACTGTAAACACTTCCTGGGTCTCGTTTCAGGGGCTCGTGATCAGTTCGACTAGCGGGATGGATTTTTTTCTCCGCTTGGGTGAGCTGTTTGTCAGACAAATTCTTCACCCACTTCTCCACATCCTCAGTGTGTCACTCACTGGACTGACCGATACTCAGAACAATGTGGAAGTCCAAGGAACTCAGTCAAGATCTAAGAAGGAGAATTGTAGGTTTATGCAAATTGTCAGGGTCTCTGCAGATTCAAAGGTCATCAGTTCAAACTAGTACATTAGTACAAGTTATACCACTTTGGGTTTTCTTCCAGACTTTGACAAACACCCTTGGATGACAGGAAATGAGCCGGGGCGTTAAAGAACAACCCACAAATCACCAAGGTTCAAGACTCAAGACTGGCATGGACCAGAAACTGCTCAACACCAGCATCACTGTCAACAGTGAAGACAGTTTTACATCGCCATAGCCTGAGAGGGTGCTAACCAAGCAAGAAGCTCCTGCTCCAAAATCGACACAAGCTTGAGGGAAATTTGCAGCTGCCCACACGAACAAGCCAAACGCCTTCTAGAGAAAAGTAGTTTGGTATGTGTGGAGGAGTAAAGGTGAGCCTTTCAAACCTGAGAACACTGTCAAGCGTAGTGGTGATAACATCATGCTTTGGGGCTGTTTTGCTGCCGGTGGTAATGGTAGGCTACACAAAGTGGAACACTGCAGGACAATGATCCCAAACACACATCAACATACATCACTGGTTCTAGAATGGATAAAACAAACATGACGCTTATGAAATCACCTTTCCAAAGCTCTGACCTCAACTGAGGTCGGGTCTGTACCAGGAAACCAACCAATTTACCAAGTTTTCCAAGAACAGTGGTTCGATAGAATTACACCAGAAGCTTGTTGATGACTACCAACAGTGTCCAGTCACAACTTGTTAAGAAATATTTAACCAAAACTGTATATGCAGCCAGCATATATACTTTGACTCTATGTGGATTAGTGAAAATCAAAACTTTTTTTTAAAGTTTGGTGTTTTTTTAAGTCATTAAAGATGTTGTTGTGTTGATTAAAGCCCAGAGTGGACGTAAACGTCTGATCACAACTGTAAACGATTCCTTTGTGCACATGTCATCATTTTAAAAACAAAATAAAATAAATTAAATAGATTATGCAACCATCTTTTTTTCATAAATATACACTTATTGGCCACTTTATTAGGTACACTTGTGGGTACACTCGATTTTCGCCGGTCGTTGCTCATTAATGCAAACATCTGTTGGACTTGAAGTTCAAACTGAGCATCAGAAAGAGAAGTGACGTGTGAAACGAGTGTACCCATTTTCTGACAGCTGCTTCAGCAGGATAACGGTCTTAAAAATGACAGCGAGTTCACTGTGCTCCGCGGTCAAAGGTCTCAGTGCAATCCTGGATGTGCAGCAGCAGTGCATGCAATGCCATCATGTCAGTTTGAAGCGAAGTCTCTAAGGAATGTTTTCAGCACCTTGTTGAATCTTTGGCATGAAGGCAAAAGGGTCCAACACAGCACTACCAACGTGTACGTGATAAAGGGGCCAATAGTATAGTCTCCATTATTTTAACTGGCACCTGGAAGTATCCAGACATAAGGAGCATTACTTCATTATCACAATCTGTGAATAACGCAGCTAGATTGGATCAGCTGGAGGGCAGAGGCACAAACTAACTAAACAGAGTCGGCAGTTGATTCGTGTTTTGTTTATTGGTGTAAATCGATTCATCCACTCTTACTGCAAACAGTTAACTTTTTCAAAGTTATGCAGTTAGAAAAAATCATGCTAAATTTCTTTTTGTTTATTTGTTTTTACTACAGGTTACTCCTCATTGCTCTGGGAGGACACTCGGTTCTCTTGGTACCTGCAGTAATACTGTTCTCATACTGTGTGGATAAGTTGGCATTCTGGCCACATAGGAACCACATGTCTACTTTTATGAGTTACGATTTATGGTGCTACATCCTGGAAAAAATACCAAAATCACTCCATGTTGGCTGAACAAAGCAAACACCTGCTAAAATAATTCATGCAAAGTTTTTTCAAAATTGCAATTCTGACGTTTTGAAAGTTATACATGCTACCCATCAGCTGGATTTTGTAAATAAAAACAAAACAAACAAAAATATAAAAATCCAGATAAGTTAGCCTAGCCCAGTCTACAAATGACTGATGTGGCTACCACGCGACCTTTTCCCAGCTACCTGACAGAGTAACAATCAACCACAGCAGAACACAACTTCCCTCCAGCTGATCCAATCTAGCAACTTTTTAAATGCACCTTGTTATATTATAGTGTGCAGTGTGCCAATGTGACATCTCAACAGCCAAAAACAACGATATTTAATAAGCAACTGAAGAAAGATGAAACAAAGGTCTTACGGTGAGCCTCCTTCATCTCCAGACAGACTCCAGTCATCATAACAGGCCTGCAGAAAGGAAAACCCAAACACAACCTTTGGTCAAATCCGCGTGTTGTCATGGACTGAATGCCATCAGTATACCTGCAGGAAACATGCATTACCAAGTCAGGATAAGGCTCTGTCACTTTCCTCAGCGGAGGCCCAAACTTCACCTGGTCAACTGCAAAAAGAACACAACACTGGGCTTAGCACGCTAACAATGGCAGACCAACACATTCACACACAATCCTGGTACTTTCACAGTGTTTACGGTGCACCGATTCCCATCGGTGTGCACTCTAGAGATAACCTGTGACATCAGCAGTGAACAAGGGCCGAGTGAAGTCTGCAGCCATGACCCCACACATCAGGTGAGCACAGATATCAGAGAATAACATTTTTACTTGATGAGAAAGTGTCATTGAGAAGAGACGTCTGAACACAATAAACAAGGTACCATCAAAATCATCTGGAAGAATCAAAAGGTTTATAAGCATTTAGGGGCTGATAAATAGTAGCTACTGGTTTCAAATGAGAGACAAGATGACAGCTGGTTTAGAAGCTCCCACAGTAAAGCTTTTATGACATTAGATGGCTTATTCTACCTGTAGTATATCAGAGTATGACATTTGTCATTAATCTTAAAGCCTGGAACACGCCTGTGTGTGGGGAGTGAAAGCTGACATGCATCAGACAACGCCTCCTTCAATTCAATAGAAGTATTTGTATTCCTAAGCATGTGTGTGTGTCTTAATGCTCAGTCAAAGTGACACTTTTGATTGCAGGTCAGGCAAAGTAACAAATCGAATGAACATTGCTCTGTTACTACAGAGTATTATGAATGAATGAATGAATGAATGTCTTTTATTCGAGCAACCAAATAATAAAGTTATTGTAATGTACAATTACACAAAAAAAGAAAAAAACAAGTTTAGCTCGAAAAGGAGTGGGATGAAGACAAGCTTTTTAACTCCCACCCCTACAATTATAACTGGAATGTATCAAATGTACACTGATATTGAGTCAGGGCCCAAACAGGGATGGAGCTGGGTGCAAAAAACAGCATCACCAGTCAAAGAAATTCAAAAATTAAACATGAAATTTAAAAAAACAAAACAATCACACTGAAATTATGATAAGAAATAGAAATGTGAAAAGGGCAGCGGACTGAAGACAGAATGCTTTCACTGTTGGTATTCAGTCAGTTTTAGGGTGTTAGCAATTTAAACTAAAAGTCCAAGATGATAGGAATACCAACAGCCAGGTAAGAAGAGAAATAAGAACAGGGCACAAAATGCGACCAAGGAGTATTTATAACATCAGTTTAGGCAATTCCTTGCACTGCTTTCTTGAGCCAACAGGTCAAAACATCAAGTAATGGCACAATATGCATCAAATCTTACCACTAGATGTCATTAGACCGCAGTTAACTGGATTCTGTCTTTTTACATCTCCCAATTCAAGTGGAGAATCTCAGCTACTACTGCTGTACATGTAGTACACAGTACTGTGATGTCATTACTGTACAGGATGAAACAAGGTGAAAACACTGGTTTCCATAGTAATCAGATAGTTAGCAGCGTTTTCTTTTAACATCGTTTAAGCTAGTCATTAGTTTGTTTGTAAAGAAATCAGAAAGTGCACACATTTGGCAGCATGCAAGGTCTTCGACTAAGATCTGCAGAACAGCTTTTATTAGCATCTTGCCTCAGTTTCTCTAATGACTTCACTGTGATGTGAAAGGAGGAAGCACAGCGATCACATGATCATTTCGCTTTGAAGCAGGAGATGAGGAAATGACTAAACCAGAAAGCAGAAGCTGCTGCTGCGTTTCGGCTCAGTTACTTTGCAAGGTGTTGCTGAACGCCTGCAAGTGAATTTGAATAAGAAGTCCAAAGTTTTTCTGTTTGAAATGGGATCAAAGGAGCGGTCTACAAAGATGCTCTCAACATTTCAAAAGTTAATCTTCTGATTCAATCACCTCAACAAAGAGAATACTTTGGAAACTATTTTGCCCAGCAGTCATCGGTTGCTCATGTCACAGTTATGGTTAGTCATGTTACTGCATGAAGATCATCGTGCAGAAACATGCAGCAGAACACCAACACCTTACTGTTGCAGAGCAGGGCTTGGTGAAGGCTAATTACTGCATTACTGTATTTTAAAGTAATTATTTGTATTGAGTAATGCAGCAGAAGCTCAGCAAAGGACGACAGCAACAAGAAGATGATGGACAAAGGTGAGAAAACTGGTTTTCAGGCTCGTTAGTTGTAAAAAGGTTAGAAACTGCACATTTATTGAGACAACTTCCATCCAAATATGGAAAAGCTGGAGGGACACAGCGTAGCAGTAAGACTGAATGACCTTCCTATACTTCCCCAGACTCATGTACATGAACTGGCTGTGCTAAATAAAACAGTAATCTTGTTTCTGATACTATTTAATCAATACTAAAAGCATAGAGGTGTAACACAGACCATGGCACTAACAATATACATTGTATCAGTGTTGACAATGACAGATACAGTATATGATACATTGCATACATTGCTACATTGTAGCACCTGTGTAAGCCTCTAAAACCATACTGGTCAAAGGGCAGTGCAGGTGTTTGTGGCTTACGGGGCTGCGTCTAGCACACTAGACTACACTAGTAAGGGAAGTTGAGGTCAACACCAGACTGATTTATGATTTGGTGTGTGAATACAGTCTGTCACAGAAGGAACACAAGCAGCCCATTGGCATCTGAGCAGTATGAAGTCAGACAGCAGGCATGTTCCCAGCGCCATCCTCTGACGAGGCCTCCGTCCCACACGTGTGGATGGTTACAGAGCGAGAGCAGCCGTCAGCACGCTCACTGAGGGGCTTTTGTTTCTATTCATATTCTACAAGCTGCTTCGCTGAATACAATGGGACAATGAAACCACTCTCCCAGTACAACCGACATATATTATATGTACACATATGTACACACAGGCACACATTCAGCCATCAAGTGCACTGCACGGCGTAGTGCATCAGAGACAAGCTGCAGGGTTTTTATTCCCTTTGTTCAATTCTAGCACAAAGCCGGTGACCTCATTGTGACGACGAGTCGCCAGGAATCTCATCCTGCTATATGTAAGGAACCACCCACTGTGTGCCGTGTGTGTGGAAGGGGCGGGACTCACATTGTTGTTCAGACGGTGTCCTTTCCACAGGCAGGTGTTTCCCTGCTAACTGAATCTTGTCAGGAGCCATTACCCCAACCTGTCAAGACAGCAAAAACCGTACAGACACAAATCACTGCGGAAACAAGTCAATCCCAGCTTCTCCGAAGGAAGAGAATTCTGTAAGTTCACCTCTGTACATCATCACAGTGGACTTGGAATCAAACAATCAAGATGTGATTAAAGTGCAGATTTTCAGTCCCCATCTTCAGAGGCTCACAGTGACTGTTTGGATGTTCTTGGATGAACTTTAGACTAAATGCAGGTTTCCTCCCTTCAGTGCTCTGTCAGGCCTTTACTGCAGCCACGTCCCACTGCAGCTGGTTTGCTGGTCACTCTCTACGTGCAGTTTTGTTTTCAGTCACTGACAAGCACGCTCTGTGGGGCTGATATCAGGTGACTGACTTGACCATTGGAAATCTTTTTCTTTTCTTTTTTTTTACCTTGAGAATTCTTGGGTTTAGCAGTTTGCTCGCTGTTATGTGCACAGTGAAGCTCTGTCTGGTTAGTTTTGCAGCGTGAGATTATCGCCCTGTGCACTCCTGAATTCATCCAGCAGTCACATCATCAATAAACTCTACTGACCTGGCTTCACTGGCAGCCATGCATGCAACCGATCTCCTTCTCTATACTTTTGTCTTCTCATTGTTCTGGTACAAGTTCATCTTTCCAGACTGGACATGCTCCAAAGGTGTTTTCAGTCAAAGTCTAATATGGCCTTCATGTTCCCGAGTGTAACCAGCGGATTGCACCCTGTTGTAAACTTTGTATTTCCATTTGTGAAGGCTTCTCTTGAAAACAATATTAAGACGACCTCATCGATAGTGTTCTTGCAGAGTGTAGGTTTCCTTTTACCAAAGTACCAGATTGTTGATTTCCAGAGAAAAAGAACCCAAATGATCCATGTTGAAAGCTCCAGATATTTAATCCATTTAACTCCTTGTGAAATAGTAGAAACATGAGTGTTCAATCACTTTTAAGCGTCTGAAATGGAACGCCCTGTTTAGAAAAGACACTAACCCTAAACAGGTAACACACTACTCGAATGAAGCTGCACGTTGATAACATCTTGATTGTTTGGTTTCAAATCCACAGTGTACAAAATCAAATGTCCTTATCCAGTGAGTTTAGCTACGCTGTGAGAACTGACCTCCAGCTCAATGTCATCCATGGTGTTTGTGTGGGGAGCGTGGAGCTCGGGGTTGTTGGCCATGTCCAGCAGCTCAATGATCAAGTTACGGGTCAACAGCTGTGTCACAAACGGATGGTAAAGAAAGAAGGCACACACCTTAAATGGGAAATGATGGCGCTAATCTCAGGTCTCTCTTTCGCTTTGTTTTTGTCTTACAGTACAAAGAAAATAAAGTTTCTTATGTCTGATGTGCAGCAACAAGTGAAAGAGAGCAACATTTTACACAACACTGGCTCTGCCCTTTGACCACTGCAGTAGTAATATACCTATACTTTTTTTGCCCCCCCCCCCCCCTCTCCCCCCACACCCCCCACACACCCCACACACCCCCCACCCCGTGGGCATTTCCCCCCCCCTCCCTATCCCCCGCCGCGTCCATGTGCGTGTGCACGTGCGCGAGAACGGACTTTTTGCACATGCATGTGGGTCCAGGGGTCATATGAGTTCACATGTGTTTAATAGCGTATTATTTAATGAAACCATTATGTGTTTTAATTAAACTCTTTTTAAAGGATTGTATAGGTCTCAGAGTTCTGTTATTTAGACATAGCTGATTTAATTTAACTACTTTAGGGGTATTTTAACTAGTTAGGAGCCTTTTGCATTTTCTTCAGTGCTATTTAGGAGCAAATAGTTTTCAAACAGAGGGCCGCAAATAACAGGTATCCCTTTAGAAATAAACAGTGATACTTCTAAAAACCGTGTATTCCCACACAGCATTTAATTTAGCTAGTTTAGGAAGATTTCACTTTTCTAATAGTTTCACAGGCTAGTAGTTTTTTTAAATAGAGCACCACAAACAACATGTATCCCATTAGAAATAAACTGTGATACTTCTAAAAGTACATATTCACACTAGCGCTGTATCAACCTCAATGTGGCTTTAATGCAACTAGTCTTATAATTATCTACTAGTCTGCAACAGTTAGACTCGCTGATTACACATAGATGATTTAACTACTTTAGGGGCATTTCACTTTTCTAAAAGTTTCACAGGCCAATAGTTTTAAATAGAGCACCGCAAACAACATGTATTTCTTTTAGAAATAAGCTGTGATACTTCTAAAAAACACATATTCACACACTCTGTAACAGTTAGACAGAGTGGGTGCAGTTAGGCTCCCAACAGTCTGTAAAAAGGTATGAAGCAACAAAAGAGGAGACCTTATCAAGAGCATCCCAGCCCAAAGGTGTTTCTCACAAACAGTTAATTCCCACACTCTGTAACAGTTAGACAGAGGGGGTGCAGCTAGGCTCCCAACAGTCTGCTAAAGAAGTCATGAAGCAAACAAAAGAGGCTCCCTTATCAAGAGCATCCCAGACCAAAGGTGTATATTCATAAACAGTTAATGGCTTTAATGCAACTAGTCTTATCATGTCAGAGGCCAGCAGAAACCATGTCCAACCCGGGAGAGTGTAATGACACCTCCTACTGGGCTGGGCTAACAGACATACATATAAAACGGACTCCTTCGCCATTTGGAGCATCAACAGATCAACCTAAGGAACACAGACACCTCTAACTAAGGAGTGCAGGATGACATCTGCATCAACCATGACGAGCAGCCAGGACATCGCCCAAGCCACAGCCGTACTAGGTACGTCTGCAGGAGCAGGCCTCCAGGGCCCTCGTCGCAAAAAGCAGCGCTGTGAAAATGCCGTAGATGGGACTGAATTTAAGCTAGAATATCGAGGCAGTAATGGGTATGTGTATACCATTAAATATACCAACGGAGTAGTTATACTTCGTGTAGATTGTGGTGAGGGAGTGTTTTGGGGGGAGACACAACACATGTCTACTAGAAACTGGAAACTCTTTCGCACTGTTGTTTGTGCGGACTTGGACAGTGTGGGATTTCCAGAGATGCTGTATGTTTCGCAGTGGACCAGTCCAACAGGCCCTGAGCTTTACAGGGTCGAGGCTGATCGCTTCAACCGCAGCCCCGATGACTTTATTTTTCTCAGTGTATGTGATGACAGGGAAAGTCTTATTGCTGTCAGAGGGGTTGAAAACTGGAGGTTAAATCCTTACCCTCTGAGCATAGAAGAGCGCGCTACATGGTTTAAGGACATGTTTTTTATACAGTGGTGTGACTGGAGACCTATGCTGCGTCTGTTTAGCCAGATTGACGACGCCATCAAGAGGGACAGTCTCAACACTGCGTACCAGGGTATTAGAAAACGCCTTGTTTTTGATGATTTTGCGACTTGTCCGAAGACTGGTTTGCCTTCTGCCCTGTGCAAACCTAAAATCATAAGGTCGTCTGACAACTAAATAAACCAAATGGTAGGTTTAATGTGTGTGTGTGTGTGTGTGTGTGTGTGTGTGTGTGTGTGTGTGTGTGTGTGTGTGTGTGTGTGTGTGTGTGTGTGTCTATGCAACAAAATATAACATCTTTTTATTGTTCTCATTTTTTCAGAGGGAGACATGCAAGCATGGGACCTCTCAGACTCCCCACCTCCACCAGCATTGCTAATCCAGACCCCACCAAGCCCACGCCCCTCTCCACAATTGCTACTGCTGCAGGATCCTACAGGATCAGGTCTGTGTGAGGAAACTATTATCGACATCAAGCTTGCAACCAACCACCTGGTGATGTTGGCGCTAAACGCCTTTCTACAGGAAACATGCTACGGATGTCAAACAGCTCATCCCAGTCAACTGCAACACAGCTGCTTGCTCGAATTGGGCGGGTATTTCTTTGACACCTACCATGATGATGTGATGCTAAGGCTCAAGACATTCCGATTCATCCCCGCCAGACGCCTGTTTGTACGCTCATACACAGTCGATGAGACTGGAACACAATTCAGCAGGATTGCAGAACACACCATGACTGAACTGAGATCATCACAACATATAGTATGCACAATTAACGACAACATTGGGTTGCTGTTAGAATCAAGTCGTTATGCCCAGCGTGTTAAACCAGCAATGCTTCGCATGATTGGTAACTACTGGGCTGGGAGACACCTGTATTAATGTATGCTGTTCAGTATTCATTGTCTGTGTGAATGAAATAAAAAGACGTGTTAACACCAACATTTTAGTCATTTGTGTCTTGCATACATCATGGAAAACACCTTGTATAAAATTTATCATGATCCGGCCCATCCTGCAGGCTTGGCCAGTTTAAATAAGCTCCGTTTAGCTACAGCCGAGGCAACAGGGGTAAAACCCTCATTATCACAGGTCAAACATTATTTAGAACGAGGCGATATATACACACTCCATAAACCAGCTAGGATCCACTTTCCCAGAAACAGAGTATTGGTTAATGGAATCGACAAACAGTTTCAAGCCGATCTGGTTGATATGTCTGAATACGCGGCAGATAATGACAGTGTTAGATACCTGCTAACATGTATAGATGTATTCTCAAAATATGCGTGGGTTAGATGTCTCACAACCAAGAAGGGCCCGTCTTTAACAGCCGCATTCGAGGATATACTTACCGAGGGCAGGATCCCCATGAAACTACAAACAGATCAAGGCAAAGAATTTTATAATACACCCTTTAAACAGCTAATGAAGCGTTATAACATCAAACATTTCTCAACAGCTGGCGAGGTTAAATCTAGTATTGTTGAAAGATTCAACCGCAGCTTCAAGGGTAGAATGTGGAAGTATTTAACATCCGTCAACTCAAGGAGATATGTACAAGTCATCCCTGAGCTCACACAGGCATATAACAATGCTTATCACAGGTCTATCCAAATGGCTCCGGCAGAGGTAGATAAGGATAATGTGAAGCAGGTCTTTAACACCCTGTTCAAAACCAAACCTCAGAAGAAAGTGCATTTTAAATTTAATGTTGGCGACACCGTACGAATATCAAAACTGACAGGAGTGTTTCGAAAAGGATACAAACAAACCTACACCGATGAGATTTTCACAATCAGTGAGTGTATAGTGAGACAACCTCCAGTCTACAGGCTAGTTGATCTAGCAGGAGAGGTGTTGAAAGGAACATTTTATGAGCCTGAAATACAACGCGTGATTGTTGATAAAAACAAAACATTTGAAATTGAAAGCATATTGGCTAGAAAAAAAGTGGGCCGGAAAAAGATGGCTCTAGTAAAATGGTTAGGATGGCCAGCAAGTTTTAATCCATGGATTCCCGAAAAAGACATTGTTGATGCGTGATTAACCCGGATGACACAGCTTTGCAGTCATTCATTTGTCACAGTGCAGAGATGGAGTAAAGAAGGATGGATAAAAAGAACAACAAAGCAGGCTTTTATGTGAGTCTCTTCTCGAATGCATCGGCTCATGTTTACCCAGGCAATAAGATATCTAATTTTAGGACAAAACTAGCAAAACCTATTGTTTTGAATAATCAGTATGAGGTAGCTGTTATAGAGATACAGTACCCACGGACTTGGTTGTCTTTTCAACAACCAGACGCGCGAGTAGAAATTTATAACCCTGTCAAAGATGACGCCCTAGCCGTAACAACGATCGAGCTGTCTGTGGGTCATTATACCTCTGTGGAGCAAATAATAAAAGAATTTAATTTGAAATGCCAACAGCACCAGGGCACAACGGACATTAAAACACAATACAACACAGTTAGTAACTATGTCAGTGTTATGGGGCCTAGAGGCTGCATGCTCACATTTAGAGGGAGACTGGCAGAAATCCTAGGATTTGAAAGAGAAGAACCGTTTGTACTTCATTATAAAAACACACATGCGCCACATCCTGCTGACATATACAGCGGGAAATACAACATGTTTATTTATGCAGATATTGCCAACTACCAACTTGTGGGTGACGCCCATGCGCGGCTATTAAGGGCTATAAATATCACAGACGATGTGCGGCGTGTAACCATTTTGCAATTTGACAGCCCACACTACACACCTGTGTCAAAGACATTAATCGACGACATAGAAATTGATTTGAAAGACGACCAGAATCAACATATACCCTTTTTATACGGTAAGGTGTTTGTGAAGCTACACTTCCGACCGATAAGACAGCATTTTTAAAAAGAAAGGATGAGTGTCTACAACGCAGATGAAGCAAAATATCTACAATATTACCTCGCACAAGCCGGGGGGGAGTTGGGAGGGTATATAGGGACCAGCACACAATATGGCGCTGGTCTAGGGGGGTTGTTCCCCAGCTTATTTAGATTTGCAGTACCGCTGTTTAAAAAAGGAGTCAGTATAGTCAAACCCCACCTAAAAAAAGGCGCATCAGGCATAGTGTCTGATGTCATATCCAACATAACCAAGCCCACAGCCACTAAGCAGGACGGTAATGGGGTGTATGTGTATACGCCCTATACATCAAAGACCCCACCCACAGCACGCACTATGTCTAAAAAGCGTAAAACCACAAAACCAGGCAGAAGATCCAACAAACGGACACCGTCACGCGGAGTGAAAAGACCCCAAACTAGGCGTTCAAAAACTACAGCGTTTGACATATTCTAAATGGCGCTGTTACACAGTCAATCTGGAGAATGTGTAAAAACAGAGTTGGATCTGTTTACTGTTCCCTACACACAGACTAGCATTGAGAAAAGTATGTTTATTGAAATACCGCCTGTTTCGGCAATCACTGACGGAGGCCCGATCGAGTTTTACATCTCATCATCTGGAGAAGATTACCTGGATCTAAATGACACATATATCTACACGTGTGTGAGAATCACAAACGCTGATGGCTCAAACCTGGCTAGGGATGCTAACGTGGGCTTTATTAATTATCCCGGATGTACTCTGTTCGCGCAGGTCGACGTTAATTTGGGAGACCGTCTAATTAGCCAATCATCTAACACATATCCATATAGAGGTGTGATAGAATGTCTTATCAATTATAATAAGGACACTTTAGACACACAGTTCAGCACCGGGTTATTCTGTAAGGATACATCATCACACATGAATGACACATCCATAGAAGGGGACAACCAAGGCCTTGTGACCAGAGCCAAATATACAGCGAATAGCAGCATTGTTGAATTGATAGCGCCTGTACATGCAGACCTGTTTTTTCAAGAAAAACTGTTACTTAATGGAATAGATCTGTCGCTGAAATTTGTGCGCTCTAAAGACGAATTTGCTCTGATGATGGCGGATGCCAATGCATACAAAGTTAAAATTGTCTCAGCCAGTCTCTTTGTCAAGAAAGTGAGTGTATTACCGAGCATCAGACTTGCACACAGCAAGGCATTGCACCATGCAAACGCAAAATATGCTATAGACAGAGTATCTTTAAAGACCTTCTCCATACCGGCTGGGGCTCGAATATCAACTAATGACAATTTATTTATGGGCAGGATACCTAAATTTGTCATCATTGCATTCATTGATAATGAAGCTTTTACAGGAAGTGTAACCCGTAACCCATTTCATTTCGAAACCTGTGATATAGAATTCATTTCTTTATACGCTGGGGGTCTGGCTTATCCTGCTAAACCGTTCCAGCCAAATTTTCAGAGAAAACAGTATACCAGAGAATTCTATCAGCTGATACAAACCACTGGAAGACATTTAAAAGATAGGTCACTAGCCATTTCACGTGATGACTTTGGTAACGGGTATACTTTATTCTGTTTCAATCTGGAAGCTGACGAAGGACATTCAGGCAATGTATCGTTAATTAAAACCGGCAACGTTAGGCTTGAAACCCGTTTCAGAAACCCACTACCCCGCACAATGAACATCTTGTGTTATTCCGTGTTTGATTCAGTCATTGAAATATCTAACATGAGACAGGTGCTCTTGGATTACTACTGAGGCAACAAAGACGGTCATGAACACTATAGAACTAACATCTGTGATGGGCAGGATTATCAATAAAAACACACATTTTCTAGGTGTGTTAGCCTGTGATCAGGTACCCAATGTTCAGCTTCAAAGACTCCCAGCTATGGCTATTGTAAACACTCACCCTTCGACAATGCCCGGGGAACACTGGCTGGCTGTTTATATTTCGAGAGACAGACGCGGTTATTTTTTTGATAGTTTTGGAAACTCGCTGGACAGTTTTCCATCACCAATAAAGGTGTTTCTTCTAAAAAACTGTTCCACTATTTTATATTCAGGAAAACAAGTGCAGAACAACTTCTCCATCACATGCGGACAACATTGTGTATTTTTTTTTATTTCATATACAAAACGGAGTGTCTTATTCACATGTGCTCAACATGTATTCTACTAATTTAACTTGTAACGATGCTAAGGTGTGTCGCTTTGTCAACAACATACAACCCATAGTAGTGTGTAGTTATTATATGTGTGTGCAACAAGGATACTGATGTGTAATACCGTTTATAATAAAAGACGATATGAGTGCATGATTTAATCGAGTCAATGGTATTTATTATCAAAATTGTCACATGTATTATTATTATACAGTCACATCACACATGCTTCAAGAGTAATAAAGAAATCAAACATTATACAATGATAATAATAGAAAAACTATGATAAAAGAAAACAATCTAACAGTGAAAAAAATACAGTAGAAAAACAACAAACAGTCAATATTTTAGGCAGAAAAACAATAACAACATTGCAGTTATGATAAGAAATAGTCTGAATTCAAAAATCCAACCATTCGATAGGACCACCCTTTAATTTTTTTTTTATTCTTTATTTTTTTCTTTAATGTACTATCACGCTGTGAAACGCCTGGTGTGTTCATTTTAGGCGTGTGTTTTAAAAAACCAGAGTCTTCAGTCAGTGTGTGATCTGTTTTATACAAGGCAATGGTCTTACGTACGCCGGTATTGGATATGGCCGATAACGGTATGTTTAAATCTGAAACAGCCTTTAAAAACTCTGTCCAGCCTATAGGTCTGAAACCATCAGAAGGTGTGTGTGTGGTTGTGACGGCTTTAATCAGATCATAAATGTGTGAACCCGGTATGGTGTGTTTATCAACAACAATTTCGCCTTTGTCGTTGTAAGAAACCGTGTTTGGCGAACGGTTCAGAGCTGCTAGAATGAGTTCTGCGTTCCTCCTGCTCCTTTTAGGCATGTGTGTCAAAACACTCTCTGCAATAAAATCCTTCACCCCCGCATCGCTATAAACAGGAGGTGTGTCCGCAGGAAGGGTTTGCGCATCTGTGTTAAGCTGTTCCGGTAGGGATAAAGACAATACACTCTTTTCACGGGCCCCTTGTCTCACAAGTGTTAGGAATCTTTGGAGAATGTCGCCGTATTTTTTAGGTTTCTCATACACATCTATGTCTGATTCGTGTAACACATGAAGCATCTCCTTGTCCAAGTCATTCTGAGCCTGTTGTCTAATGTTGCCTGTGTGCTGTTGCGGTTGTTTCAATAAGTCCAGCTGATGTTGAGGCACCAAAAACATCTTTTACACATGTTCCATTTTCACCTGTTTGCTATCAGACTGGTTATGAAAGGGATTGCAGCCCCGAATAAGGGTAGTAAAAACCCTCCAGATTGGTTGATTGTCTTTCTCTTTTTCAAAGTTTTTATCTTTTTGTCAGCAATCAGTCTGATTAGAGATTTTTTCTTTTTTAACTGTTTGTACTTCTGATTTGTCAGCGGAATGTTACCTTGCAATACGTTAAAGGCTATCTCACACAATGCATTGATGAAATCCAAGCCAGCATTGCTAATAATAATAACTCTGCGTAGAGCCGGTGGAGACTTCCAACAGAGACAGATTCCTCCGCATGCGTGATGACATCCTTTCACCTCTTCACTGTTTTTTGTTTTGGGATATAAACAACCGGACGGTCTGACAGTAAATTTGTTCTGAGTCTTAAATAGTACGGGGTCTTGGCTTTATAGTCTAATATAAGATACCCGTATGTTGTTGATGTGGCATCATTAAACGCTTCTATAAAATATTTAGTATTACCAGGAAACATTTGTCTACCTAAAAGCATGATTTGATATTTATCTCTAGGATTATTAAACAATATTAGGGTAGTTAGTGTTCAAGGAAATGGTTCTGCTGGATTTTTCTTGAATAAACAAATTCTGAACCAGATATATACAACTCAAATTCCTATGATGCACATACTTTGTGAACACATTTTGTACTTCTAAATTGTTGGCGGCATCGTTCATTACATCGTCTATAATTAACAAATTATTCTTGTCTGTAGGCAGAAGGGTGTCATCAGCCAGAGATTCGGGTATACCGTTAACAAAGTTTATGTCTCTTATCTTAAGAAGTTGGTCATATAAAGGCTGCCAGCATGAGTATATATACACAATGTTATCAATGCTGTGTGAAATAATCCGGGCAGCATTTTCAATGACATTTTTGACAAAAAAAAGTCTTGCCGCAGTTACTGGGACCGCTGACCACCATGCTGAACGGGTGCTGTAACCGGGCATCAAACCCCTGATCTAATTTAAAATCCATAAGGTAGGGTTGTATAGTCTGGGAGCACACGGCGCTTGTTGTAGACAACCTTAAGCTTCTTCACAACGGTTTCATTCTTCAAATGAAGCTTCTTTTTATCGCGTTTGATATTATCAGACACAGCCACCAGGTGTGCGTCTGATGCCTGATTGGCTACAAACTTGTGGACTAAACCTTTCAAGGATTCGTGGGTGACAACTTTGGAGTTTTGCGCATTCAATGTTACTCCTTTACATTTGACCTGTGTTTTGCCCGGCGATGTGTGATACGCGTAGCATTTTGGCCCGCCGGAAACAAATTCCACTATGTAATCCTCCACACACCCCTGCCCTGAAGCTAATTCGCTGGTGAGATCCCCCAGAAAAGGACCTAGAGGAGGCATCCACTCGCCAGGGAGTGCTGTGAAAATGACGCTATCTGTATCACAATACAGCACACGCTGCGGCAAGTTTTCTAACAAACCATACAGCATGAGTCTGGCATGTGCGGTGGTCATGGCCCCGACAAAGACATTAACGTCTTTCACACGGGAAGCTCTACCATCGGCGTGGCGCCACTGCACCATGGCAACGTTGTCAGAGATGAAACAAAACTGCCGCACGTCATACTGGTCGCTGAACATTAGCTGGCTAAACCTGGACGGGTCTGTGATGAGCTCAGATGACGCCATGTTTGACCTCATACTGAAATAAGATAAGATAAGATAACCTTTATTAGTCCCACACGTGGGAAATTTGTTTTGTCACAGCATAGCGAGTTTAGCAACAGCTTGTTGCAGTTTCGAACAGCTTTATTTACGCCTATTTTGGCTGGATCTAGCATTATTCCCTCCTTTTCATGATACTTGTCTATGTATTCTTGCTGTTCGTTAGGGGTTTTCACATGTTCTGGATACCCTGAGGCCTCCTGTTTAAGTTTTAGAAAGGCTTTCACATAGTCTTTAAACAATGTGTTAGTCTTGTTGGGGAAATGCCACACCTCATCAATAGAAACAAGCTTGTATCCTAGCTCAACGGCTTTTTCAAGCTCAAATGAGACCCATGTGCCTTTCAACACCCGTTCACTGTCACTGTGGCCGCAGGCTGTGAGCTGATTCTGGTCTTCAGCGCACATACTGCAGAGTGGAAACATCAGTTTACCATGGCACCTGTAGGGAAGGATGGGGTGAAAAAGCCCTCTTGGTGGCAGTACTGTGCATTTAACAAAGCCAAAATAATTTTCTAGCCTGTCAAAGTTGTTTTAAATGATTTGCGGGTGTCCTACAGGATAAGCTTTTTTAGACTGCACTGTGGGATAGAGGCTGGTGAAGTCATAGTAAAATATTTTTTCATCACACGCTGCCTTGTGGTACAGTTTTAGAGCATTTGTGCGACCGCCAAAAAGGGCGTCTCAAGGATTTAGGCGTTCTGGCCTTCTGTATGTGTGCATGAAAACCGCAACTGTAGGGTCTGTCTGCTTCAGTGCTGCCCATTCATACTCCCACATCACAACAATGGTCAAATGGTATTGCGATCTCAGTGCATCCACTTTGTCACAAAACATACGGTGCATCAGTCCATAGGATGCTTTGCTGACAGGATTAACTTCACTCTCGGGGTAGCATTTAACACATCCGTGGTGAAAACATCCTGCAAATTCGTAAGCCGTGTTAGTTGTTGGGTCAAAGCCGTCCACAAAATATGGTCCAACCCTATGCTCGCCTCCTCTGAGAGCGTGTTTTATCACTGTGTTGTTTGTGTGGGACACATATTGAAGCCATTCAATAGAGACGTTTGAAAACGTCTTATTCTGCTCAACGTATGCACCATCATACGTGAGAGCGAGCGTGTCTCTAGGCAGAAACAGTGTTTTATACACACCCATACTGAATGCAGCCAGGGTGGTGTGCATGAATGGATCGACCTGTGTACAATCCAGCAGCGTGTCACGATAAATGATGCATGCTTTACGCAGGACTTCGACATCGTTGACACAGTAGCACCTGAGTTCGGTCTGAAAATCAAAGGGTTTCTGTGAGGCGGTCTGATACCATTCCATGAAGCTCACCTTATCACTTTCAGACATGCGCTCATAGCCGTAGAAGGAGGGGTTTGGGTATGGACCAACATAATACTCATTATCCCTAGTGTTGAATCTGTGTGGGAAATGACCCTTCTGCAGGTCTTGAAAACCTAAAGCAGAGGGTATTTTGGCAAGACCCATGGGCAAAAAGCTGAACGAATCAATCCACCGCTGGTCATAGTCCCTGTCATGCATCAGAATCACACGGCTCCCTCTCATTGTGACGGTAGGTGTTATACGTTGCTTGACAAAGTACTCCAAAAGTATGTAGTTATCAAAGCGCGATGCATTATGTGCTATGAATGTGTACCCACGAAACCTCGGACGTCTGTAATGCCGCACAAACGCCTACACACATTTTAATGTATTAAATATGAACTTGTTGCCCTTCAGATCAGACGCACACACAAAGTTGGCCTCATGTTTGCCGTTGTGATACCGTGTCTCAAAATCATATAAAATATATTTATCACAAGGTTTCTGTTGTTCAACAGGCTGTATGAAACACTGATGCTCAGAGTCCCCTGCTAATTTAGGCTCGCGGCAGTGCTCGCATTTAGGCTGGACACATTTGTGTGGTGATTTTTTTGATTCTTTATATGTGACGCCACAACTCATGCAATGCTTCATATTGTCACACGGGACCATGTTGTGTTTTATTTCTGGTAATTTGTGTTGTTGGTAACAGTGTTGTGATTTGCAGACGTGGTTACAGTCACTGCATTTCACTGTGGGACCACTGTGGTGATGACAGAGTGTGAAACATACGTTGCATCTATGTTTACAGCTGTGATAGAGCGGTGATTCATATGTATTGTAACAAAAATTACACACATAGCATGCCCCGAGAAAAGCTGATGGCTTTTCAATCAGGTGATAGTGTTCATTGTGTAGGTACAGCATTACAGTGTTTGGATTTGGCTCATCATATGTGAAGAAACTAAGCAGACGTTTACGTTCTGCTGCGTGATAATAGATTACTATCTTAATGTTTAGGTGCTTCTCAAATTTGCAGACATCAGAGAATGATACTGTCTGTGTGTCGCATAGACCTACTTGAGCATGTAACTGTTTAGCAGTAGCATGTTTTTCATGTTCGGATGCTGTTGGGTTTAATGAATGTGCTATGCACAGGGAGAAACACAAATTGTTGTGCGTATTGTTTGGTGTGTACAAATGTTTACCCTTCTTTGAGAGAATCTCATCATAAGGAATGTTTGCCAGTTTTAAGCGAGCCCCGCCGCTACTGTTTTGTGCAACCATGACAATAAACTCTAATTCATCATCACCGATAGATTCATCGTTACTTTGCATAACTTGTGCTATTTGTTCGAGAAACAGGTCAGGATCATACTGATTATCAGGATTTTAAACAGCTTGAACATCAGAAGCCAGTGAGGGCCCCCGTAGGACCACATTTAGAACATAGCCCTGCTGAGATCCAGTCACTGCTCTATCTATCACATTAGCTAAGCAGCTTCTAACTCTTTCTGGCACTTGTTCTGGATCATCGAGACGTATGTCCCTAAAATCAAGGCGGTCACGCAATTCTCGCGCATTGAAATTAGGTATCTCTCTGATGCTAAGCTGACTGTGACTACCAGACCCAGACTGAACAATGGGTTCGACTGCTGCAGCACCTGTTTGTGAATGGATAACATTTAAGGTATTTCCATTGTTTGAGGGGATGTGTGGTGATGCGTCAGCAGCAACAGATGCAGTAGCGTCTGCAGTCAGGTGAGCATGTGCGCTAGGTGCACAGACCCTATCAGGCTTGACAGAAGCCCCGGTAATAAGGCAATCGGTGGCAGCTTGAGTAGCAATAGTCGCTGCAACAGTAACACCAGTGGCTACAGGCAAATCCGAATGTGTTTCGGCTAGTTGATCAACAGCATCATCAGCTATGGGTTCAGAATGAGTTGGACGAACGGGCTCATTAGACACACCATTGCGTGCTGCAGCGAGACTAGTAAGCGTGGCATGCAACACTTGACAATTGCTTACTAATTGTGCAACCACCCGGTTAAAAGCGTCAAAGTCAAACCATTTAGATTGATTGGAGGTACCATCATTGTGTTTGAATAATTTACGGGGTGGATCCATGGTGTGGATTTTAAAAGTCACCTATTTAGAATGCTGGTATTTATGAGATGTAATACACCAGAGGTAATGTTTATTGTCTGGTGGATACTAGTTAAAACTCCTGCTATTTCTTGCAAGTTCCCATGTACGGCTTCTTGATGTTGGTTGACTATAGCCACTATTTCTTGCGTGTTCACTTGTGCTGCTTGTTTATGTTGGTTAAGTTTAGCTGCTATTTCTTGAACATCCCTCTGTACTATTTGTTGATGTTGCCTGAGTTTAGCATCTATCAAAGATAATATATCATTTTTTGAAGCATAATGACTCTGTTCAAAAGTAGAGGTGTTTGCTGCTGCTGCTGCATTTAAGTATGCGTCATATGCCTGTGATATTTGCGAGTCTGTTATACAACCTTCTTCTTCAAAACCAATGCCTGAATCACTGTTGTTGTTTCTGAGACATTCAGACGTAGTGGGTATGTCATTTATATTAAAATCTGATAGACTGTACTCAAAAACATCGCTGAAATCACTAGGCAGACACTCACTCACTGGTCCTGTGATGAAGATTGCTTCCGAGTCACTGTTGTTGCACAAAGGTTGTGGGTTTTCTGGTTGTTGTTGTTCTGGGAGTTCGATATCGCGTAAATATTCTAAAAACATCAAGGGGTCTTCATGGGGCCCGTAGTGGTAAGGGTTTGTGTGATCACTGTGGAGATAGAAGGGTGTTAGAAACAAATATATATATATATATATGGTGTATCATTTCAAAAACGGGATGTGTTTGACTCTTTTGATTTATTTATGCGTATACTCACACATTGTTCTGTGTTATTCCGGATGGCCCTGGTTCTTGACATGCTGCGTACTCTGTCTCAGGTCTGGTGTATTAGAACATTTGTAAATATTTAAAACCTTTTTTTTTTTACCTTTAAATTGAATGTCATGTATACATACCTAGCGTATGGCGTGGTCTTATTGCACCCGCTTCTGTAGGTTTTTCTGGACAACTTATTGACCCTGTGCCCCGGGGATAAGCCCCGTTAATACAAGGTTTAAACAAACACGCATATATTTAAAACATGTGTAACACCGTATTTACCTTGTGTTTTTTAGAGGTGTAGTTTGCCCAATATAGCTTTGTGATCCTGTAGAAACAAAGAGAAATATACATTTAAATGTTACTATGTGTGAAACAGGTAAGATTGCTTCTAAAACAATGAGGCACAGACTGTTTTGTGTGAACTGATGACTGTTTTTAAAAAAGAAGAAACTCAGACCTTCTGTAAGTGAAACGTGTGGTGTCCCTTTGTGCCGATCTCCTAAAAAATCAGGCTTTTGTTTAGAAAAAGAAAACAGTTTGATATTTTATGATATACCGGGGTATACATTTAAGAATCCACTGATAGCATTGTTTTACTTACCATATATGTTGTCCATGTTAAAAAGAACACTGTTAGGTTTGCTGACCGCGTTGATGAACGCTGTGTTATGCTCTCGAGGTCCGTTGTGATACCGTGTGGAAGAATACCAGGTGTCTGATTAGGGTGTTTTTATATAGGTGGGACTACTTTCAGTTGACCTCTGAGATGTAGAGATAAAAGAGTATGATGTAAGGAAGAAAGGTGGAAAGCCTTTGGAGACTTTGTTGGACATGGTTTCTGTTGGCCTCTGACATTATAAGACTAGTTGCATTAAAGCCATTAACTGTTTGTGAATATTATACATCCCACCTTTGGGCTGGGATGCTCTTGATAAGGAGCCTCTTTTGTTGCTTCATACCTTTTTACAGACTGTTGGGAGCCTAACTGCACCCCCTCTATCTAACTGTTACAGAGTGTGTGAATATGTGTTTTTTAGAAGTATCACAGCTTATTTCTAAAAGAATACATGTTGTTTGCGGTGCTCTATTTAAAACTATTGGCCTGTGAAACTTTTAGAAAAGTGAAATGCCCCTAAAGTAGTTAAATCATCTATGTGTAATCAGCGAGTCTAACTGTTGCAGACTAGTAGATAATTATAAGACTAGTTGCATTAAAGCCACATTGAGGTTGATACAGCTCTAGTGTGAATATGTACTTTTAGAAGTATCACAGTTTATTTCTAATGGGATACATGTTGTTTGTGGTGCTCTATTTAAAAAAACTACTAGCCTGTGAAACTATTAGAAAAGTGAAATCTTCCTAAACTAGCTAAATTAAATGCTGTGTGGGAATACACGGTTTTTAGAAGTATCACTGTTTATTTCTAAAGGGATACCTGTTATTTGCGGCCCTCTGTTTGAAAACTATTTGCTCCTAAATAGCACTGAAGAAAATGCAAAAGGCTCCTAACTAGTTAAAATACCCCTAAAGTAGTTAAATTAAATCAGCTATGTCTAAATAACAGAACTCTGAGACCTATACAATCCTTTAAAAAGAGTTTAATTAAAACACATAATGGTTTCATTAAATAATACGCTATTAAACACATGTGAACTCATATGACCCCTGGACCCACATGCACGTGCAAAAAGTCCGTTCTCGCGCACGTGCACACGCGGGGGATAGGGGAGGGGGGGGAAATGCCCTCGGGGTGGGGGGTGTGGGGGGAGGGGGGGGGGGTGGGCAAAAAAAGTATAGGTATATTACTACTCACTGCAAACCTGCAGTCGACTTTCGATACATTTCAGAAATCTCTTGCCTGAAGAAGCCTGAAGCCCTAGAGTCCATATTCGAACCCTTCATGGCTGTGACATTGACACTGTTAATTGTTACAAATACTTAAGATTGCTCAGCTCGCTGAGAAACACATGGAAGACATGGAAGATAAAAGCCTAAGACATTATGTTTCTGTGTGCAAATAATGTAACAATGTAACAAATGCAAACATGCAAATAATGTAACAATGTAACTAGATTTTTGGAAATGCTGTATTAAAGCCCTTTTTCTGTTTAACAGCACTTGGGAGATACATTTAAAAAATGACATTTTCATAAATCTGTCCACTTGTGTTATTGTATTATTTCTAAACTGACTATGAGGTCCAATCAAAAAGCAGGACGTATGTGACTGTGTATGAAAGAAATTAAAGGCATAACACAAACGGTATGAGCATGTTTGCAGGTGAATGTTGTAAAAAGTACTTTGATAACAGCTGATAGCAGCCAGTCTCATTGCAAAACATGCTACATAGAAGAAGAAAAAAACAATTAGCTATAAATGTAATTTTGGAGTACTGTGGCCATACAGCAAGAAGGTCCTGGGCCAGGGGCGATTTTAGCCCATTTTTAAAATGAATCAAAGCACCCCCAAAGATTTCTTACTTTTTTTTTTTTTTACAATATTTGCTGTTTGTGTGACACACTGCTAAAAATATATAAAGCATACAGTACTGTACTTGTTTGAGACGTAACATTTTAACAACAAAAGTATAGATAACCCCCCCTCCCAAAATGGTTTGTTCCAGCTCTCCCCTGCTCTGGCTCTAGCGCTCTTGCTGCCAGAGCGATGGTGGCTGAGACGCAGCGGAGCGGAGGTGTAAGTGCCTGGCTTAAAACAGGACGTATTAGCTGAATTTAACCTTCAATTACTCTTAATATAGTTAGGTAGGAGTCAGACCATGTTTCTATTTAGCTGAAAAACATTACACCAGGTAACCTGCAGTGTTGAAAGCGTGTTTTCCGACAATGTTTGCTACTCTGCAATCCGTCCTGCATTGAAATGTATACACCCTATTTAAAAATGTAAAACTTTAAATTGTCCGCAGCCTACTGTTGGTTACCACTGTCCTGTTTGAAATGGATACTAACTAGCTAACTGACTGAATGCCCATTAACCTTATAACTCCTGTTTTTTGTGTGTGTGTGTGTGTGTGTGTGTACAGAGAGACAGCCTGGTTCATAATGGATATAAGGACGTTTTTTCAAAAAAAGGAGCCACATTCAGGTAAAAGTGTAAAATCAAATGATCCGTCAATCAAGAATAATGTTGGATCAGTGTTTCAATGTTTCTATCTTTTATTAGACAATCATGTGTTTTGGTTATTTGCCTTCTGGTTGAAAGTACACTGAGACGACTTTTTGTTAGCGATCTTAATAGAATTTTTTTCATGTTAATGTAATTTTTCATCTAATTGAATACAATCTATTTGTGTATGATTGTCAGTCCAAAGAGGGAGAGAGGAAAGAGGAGAACGTGAGGAGAATGTACAAGGTCAGGAAGAACCAGGTAAGAAAACAGACAGGGAACAGTGACAGGCACAACAGAAACTGTTAAACTGACAAAGAGAAAAAACCTAATTTTACTCTCACAATCAGGAAGTTGTGTCCTCCCTATATTAAAGCTGCTGTACAGAATCTGCAAAACAAACTGGGTTGAAACATTTTGACCCTCTTTAACAACATTCCAACATAACATGATCATTGATTGGGGAGATTAAAATTAATGATATATTTTTATGTGGTTCAGCCACAACTCTACTAAAACCTCAGCCAGTAATAGGTCGGCCAACTTTTGGACCGTCCAGTTGTCTGTGTGCACCACATTTGCACACTATCAGAAAGTGCCAAACAGCCCTGGTGGAGTGAGGAGCTGTAAAGAGAAGCAGAGTGCTCTGTTTCTAAAAATGTTTTAAGCTTATTTCAAAGATTCTGTACAGCAGCTTTAAATGTTTTCCAAAAGGACACATACACTTAACTTATCAGTGTTTCTCAAACGTTTTACAGTGTGTACCACCTGATAAAATGTCAAGCTCTCCCAAGTACCACTATGAAAGCATGAAAGTCATAAATCTTACAACACAAAATTAGTCTTATTAAATTAGTAAAATTAGTATCTGCAGTAAAGATTTTTTCATGCATCGTATACTTTCTACCAAAGGCAAAGTTGCCTCCATTTTTATATTCTTTTTTTAATATTTTGTAATAATTTATTTGTAATAATTTATTCTGTTTTGGGAGGTTTTTTTTTACTGTATTATATTATACAGGGCAGGGATAGCTCAGTAGGTAGAGTGGTGGCCCCATGATCGGAAGGTCTGGGGTTCGACTCCACTGAACGGCTACCCTGAGGTACCCCTGAGCAAGGTACCGTCCCTACACACTGCTCCCTGGGCGCTGCATTGGTGGCTGCCCACTGCTTCACTGGGTGAATGGGTTAAATGCAGAGGAACTATTTCCCTATGGGGACTAACGCATACACATTATACACATTAAAAGTGAATCTCTGTCCAAAAAATGCATTCAGTTTACTTCTTACTCACTATGAGCATCATTCATTATTCTCCCCCAGTAATTAAGGTTAGGATATGTATTTTTTTTTTATTCCAATCCATTCTTCTTTTGCAGCATTTAAATAACCTTGATCAGATTTGATGGTTTTGTTACAGACTTTTCAAAAAAGTGCTTTTCTTTTCTTTCACAAATGTGGGGATTAAATTGTGTTAAAATGTACAAAACAGTGATGTCATGTTTTGTGACGAGGACCCAGGCACAGAGAGACTTGATGAATTTAAGAATCTTATGATTTAATAAAGAAATTTGCAGACTTGCACAGAGATGGTAAAATTATGATGACTGATAACGGAGACGAAGACAACAGACGATGAGGACAGGGAGGAACAGGGGTTTAAATGCACCAAAGTGACAGTCAGAGAGAACTCGGGACAACATTTAAGGATGCAGGAACTGACAGAGACAGGTTTATCTTGCCTGGCTGGGCAGCTCTCTGGGTGCTCAGCACCCCCAAAGCTCTGATCCTATAATCGCCCCTGGTTGCAAGTCTCTGGTCTCAGCTTTTAGCTCCAGTTCTTCCCATCTGAAAGAGCTGGACCTGAGCTACAATAACCCAGGAGAGGCAGCAGTGAAGATGCTTGAGCAGCTAAGACTGGACACTCTGAGGTATGTAGATGGCCGTTACAGCCACAAACAGTGTCTGATAGATGGGGAAACTGGCTCTGTCTGATTACTTAATGCTGGAAACCAGTGTTATATGAACAATCACACATATAGGAACATTTTTCCCATTTCTGGTCTAACTTAAACAGTAGATGTCTGTATGTGGTCTCAAAGGATAAAAACTCTGTCAGCAACAACTGTGCAGCCTGTTCAAACTGATCTCTGGAAAGGAACTGACATTTTCACTCTCTTTATTTATTTTAAGTTTTATCTGTGAGCAGAGACCATGTCCAGGACATGTTTAGCCTTGCCCAGCATAAACTAGAATTAGGGGGAAGTTGTTTCCCTAGCTTAGAGAAAAAATATTATTAAAAGTAAACTTAACACTCAACTTAACTGGCCGCCTACTAAAATGGGCTATTTTGCACTGCTAGTTTGCTGCTTCTGAGCGTTTACTACTGAAACTTGTTTGTGCTAAAATATCAAATTGATCTTCTGGACTTTGTGATAATAGTTAGTAGAAAACAACAGAAAAATAGAATGCAGTCAAAGTGAATTAACTTTGGTCGATCAACCTTGAAATTATAATTATAATAAGAAACAATCATTCCAACAGAAAGCAAAGATTAAGAAACAAAGGGATGGAGCTGGTGGAGGAAACCTGGTCACTGGTTGGGTGTTAGGCCCAGACTAGTGGGTGTTTTTGACTGTGAAGTGGATGTAGCATTAACAACCACTGGTCCTGTTACCCTGCAGCCTGCACTGCAGGATATGTGTTGCAGCACTGAGAGCTCCAGAAAGAGCCTTCATGGTGGCCCTGCAGCCAACCAGCACTTCAGTCAAATGCTGTCAAAAGTGGTCCCAGAGATACTGTTAGCTGTAACCATCAATGACCAAGAATTGTGTCATTTAATTCACTGTTTCCCTGTATTATTGTTTGATATCATTTCTGAATAAATAAATCAAGATGAGGAGCCTTAAAATGCACTTATGTTAGTATAAATATACAAAAATAAAATATATTTTTCCTGTTAGGAGAATAAGAAATAAATATATTCATCACATGCATCAAATCACAACCTCCTCCTGCAAGAGTGCAGCATTGTGATTGGTTGATGCTGTTTCCATCATTTATGTTTGCTTACCTTCAACAAATTTGCTCTACAGAGCATTTATTAATAAGAAGGATTATTAATAAACATCTTTCTCTCCTGTTTTTGGTGGAGTGAAACAATAACTCCTGTCTCCAGAGGTACACAGGTCCACTGGCACCTGGTCCTAACTTCATCCATGTCTGCACCCTCAGACATCCCACTGTGGAGGCATCCTCGCCTGGACCAGTGGCTGGCCTTGTGAGACAGACTTTATGGTGACAAACACCCTAATCTGAGAATGAAGGCTCCTTTACAAAGAAAGCAGTATGTGGTGTTAGGTATTTTAGTACCATGGGACATTATACAGGAAAACTCTGTCATTCAATAAGGCCCCTTTGTTTTAGTTATTTTTCTCTTTGACCCAAGAATTGATGTGTGAGAATCACAGGCTGGTACAAGGTTGAAATACCACAGAGATCACTCCCTCAGCTACATTAGTTTCTAAATCTCTTAGGAGACGCCTGTTGAAGGCCAGATGGTTTGTTTCAGAATTCACTAATGAAAGAACTCTTTATTTCGTGCCTTGAAAATATGTCGCTGAGATAATCACAATTGTATCTGAACTAATAAACTATACAAAGGATGCTTCTTCACCCAAGGGCAGGAAGACGCTCCCTTATCTTGGTCTGTACTGGTTTAAACTGATAATCTGCTGTCTCATGAATTTTACCCTCTATATAAACTGTTGTACTTGTGAATAAAGTTGAGTCAATTTGGGAAGACAACCTGAAGCAGTCTCTGTTTTCTTGTTCTCCCAAGCTGCTCCCGAGCTCGTACTAACACGCTGAATGGCATGCTTGAATATTACTTGAGAATATATTTGACTGTGTTACAGACTAAGGGACATTCTCTGCTGATAGGTGAAGGTACATTCTCTGCTGATAGACGTCCACGCCTCGGAGGAAGCCGATCCACGGATTAGGCCCTGGAAACCGTTTCCTTCAATTTTGGTGTCAGAAGTGGGATCCTGACGAAGGTAGGCACGTGTCTTTTTATTTTATAAGACTGTGTTATGCCTTTCTCAGTGATCCACATAGAAACGGGATACGCTGGCGAGGCCTTCTTCAGTGGCCCACATAGTAACAAGTGGGATACGCTGAGGAGCCTTTGTTAGTGGCCCACATAGAAACACAGGAAGTTGCCTGTTGTTTTGTAAATTAAAGCAGAAAGGACACAGGAAGTTGCCTGCTGTCATAAACTAAGAAGTTGCTCACCAGCAGAAAGGACACAGGAAGTTGCCTGGGGTCATAAAACGAGAAGTTGCTCGTTAAAAAGTGAGAAGTTGCTCACTAAAAAGATAAAATTGCTAGCAAAAAATCAAGTAACCTCAGGTGTGCCACAGCAAAAAAAAAACTAACTTAAATCCTTCAAGCGTCTAAACCCCTCTGGAAATCACTGACCATGGGTCAGAATAATTCAAAGACCTTAGACGGGTCCGATAAAAAATCCTACAGCCTTTGTTTCTGCATTACAGAGAAGTACCAGATACCACCACTTGGGTGGGCCTGATTATAGATATATATTATGTCAACGAATCCCAGGTGTGACTGAATCTCAGCTTATTGAAGAAGTAGAGGAACTAGACCCTAAAAATGACCAAGCAGCTAACACCACCTCGTTTTTGTGGATAAACGATGACAAAATCACAGCCTTTTTTCAAAATCTAAAGAAATTTCTGCTCACAATGTCTAGAGATAAAATTGATTTAAATGCAGTAACCATGTGCAAGCAAAAGCCAGATGAATCCATTCTAGTTTTTATGAAACGTTTCACACACTGCTGGGCTAATGAGGCATGCATGCCTGAAGGAGGAAATGATCAGATTTTCATAACAACATTCTTAAACAATATTCATCCAGAATGTTCACAACTATTGAAGCTGACTGCCACTGATAATCTCTATGACATGAAAATAAAGAACTTTATCACACTTGTCAAAACAAAAGCTGGTGCAGATCTTTTCCCCAACAGCACGAAGGCTAAAAGTGTTAAGATGATGTTGAATTTTGATGTTGAAGGCTCAGAGGAAAGTGAAAAAATGATGTATGCAGGGGCCCCGCCCCCTCAACAAGCGCAGCAAGGAGATTTCAGAAGGAGAGATAGGAATGGAGATGTATGTTTTTATTGTGGAAAAATAGGACACTGGAGGAGGGAATGCAAATCAGCAGCACGTGGGTCTCGACCACAAAACACAGGACCAGCTCCTGCCACTAGGCGTCAGCAGAGCTCTTACAGACAAGGTAACTGGCAACGCAGACAGGAATCACATCAAAATAATGGCCCCTTTGCACTTAGGCAGCAACCTTATAATCCACATTTTAATCCCCACCCATATGATAACGAAAGGCTGGACCGACAATAGGGAGGCCCAGGTGAGGATGAGGGACAGTGTGAAGCACTACACATGATGCTGCATTTGCAATTGTCCCGTAACACAGAAAGCTTGCCCATGTTAGATATAGAGATAGGTGAAAAGATTTATTCCTTTTTAGTTGACAGTGGAGCCACTAAAAGTTCACTGTCTGGAAAATTCTATAGTGGGCCTGTTTCCTCTGTGTGCATCAACACCATGGGAATAAACGGAACTCTAGTGCAATGCCCCAAAACTCATTCTCTAAAGACACGCTGGGGCCCAAAACCAGATGAAATCACATATCATCCATTCATAATTATTCCAAACTCGCCTGTGAATCTATTAGGCAGAGATTTAATGGCAAAAATGAACTTGTGTATTTCATTTAACACAAAGGGTGAAATGTTTGCAGATACTGATAACAGCTATGTTTTCTCTGCCCTATGCACCGACACCATGGAGAAGGAACAGCCTCTGTGTCAGCTGGACGCCTCAGCAGAGAATGAACTCAATATCCATCTGACTGGTACCCCACGTCACACACTGTGCCAAACACGTGTACAGACACCACTACCAGGTAACCCCATGCCTGGAAGCCACATATTTGTTTCTCTCACACTGTTCAACAACATGATAACTGCTCACACCAGTGAAGGCCAAACAGTGGTTTTGTCACATAACTCAGACGTGGGCTATGACATTACTGCACCATGTCGACACGTAGATCTAACCTACCCCATACACTGTACTATCTCTGCTGTCACATTGCCAGCTGAATATCAGAACATGACATTATGGTCAAGAGGTGAGAATGATGTAGGATTTATTGACTGTACACCTTATCATGCTCAGCTAAAAAACAACAAGCCGGTATATGTCAAGCAATATCCCATTTCCGCTGAAAAAGCCGCAGCCTTAGACATCATCATAGGAGATTTATTGACAGCTGGAGTAATAAAGCCCACAGTATCTCCATATAACACTCCTGTCAATCCTGTGCCAAAGCCTAACAAACCTGGCGTATGGCGTTTCACACAAGACTTAAGGCAAATTAATGCAGTCATTATACCTCTGCCACCTCTCGTCCCAGACATTCCCAGCATACTGACAGCTATCCCAGCAACAGCTACACATTTTACTGTGGTGGATTTGTGCTCCGCCTTTTTCTCAGTGCCTGTGCATGAGGACACACAGCCGATATTTGCTTTTACACATAGAGATAAGCAGTACACATGGACTCGCTTACCCCAAGGCATGGTAGACAGCCCTGCGGCTTTCTCAATGGTGGTACGTGCTACCCTGGACGGCTTCATTCCTCCAGAGGGCTGTACCCTGATACAGTACGTGGATGATCTCCTCCTCTGTGCTGAAAGTGAAAAACTATGTCAAACTGCCACACACATGCTACTCCAGCACCTCCAACAGACTGGCCACAAAGCGTCAGCAAAGAAAATGCAGTACTGTCAGACTTCTGTTCAATATTTGGGATTTACACTGTCTCACGGACAACGTTCCATGACTACAGACAGGGTCAAAGCTGTGACCTCTGTCCCTAAGCCCACTACACAGAAGGAAATGCTGTCTTTCCTAGGCATGGTGAACTATTGCAGACAGTGGATACCAGACTGTTCTTTTCATGACCACATTCTGCGTGAATGCTGCAAAAAAGACAAGCCTCCTCGAATACTGTGGTCAACAGAAATGACTGCCTCTTTCAATGCATTACAGGGAGCGCTGACCTCCGCCCCTTGTTTGGGTCTGCCTGACTACCACTTACCGTTCCACCTGTACGTCACAGAGAACGGCACAACCTGTGCAGGTGTATTGGCCCAAGAGCATGGCTGTGGCTACCGTCCAGTAGCCTTCTACTCAAAGGTGCTGCCAGCAGTAGTTCAGGGGATGCCGGCCGGCCTGCCTGAGAGCAGTAGCGGCTTGCTCTATCATGATAAGGGACTGCGAGAAGCTCACACTCTCACATGACACTATTCTACACACCAATCACCAGGTCACGACCATTCTAGCAAACATAACTACACAACATATGACCGCACAACGTCGCTCAGGTTATGAAGCTACACTGACTTCAACAGCAAATCTCACTATAAAAGCAAGCAGCACACCCAATTCGCCAGCACACTTACTTATTCGTATGCTGTGTTCCTCTGACCGACAGGATGGTTCAGACGAGCCTGACGTTCATGATTGTATGACACGTATACAGGAATCCACAGCACCACGCCCAGACTTAGAGCAGACACCAATCCCAGACTCAGTCATTGTTTATGTGGACGGGTCCTGTTCAAAACCAAATGACAACTCATTTCTTTGTGGCTATTCGGTGGTGACATTGCCTGACATCATACTAGAGGCTCACTCATTACCATTTCACTCAGCACAAAAAGCAGAGCTCATGGCTTTAATACGCGCCTGTGAGCTACATGTGGATAAGCGGGTAACAATTTACACTGATAGCCGTTATGCATTCGGTGTGGTGCACGACTTTGGCACATTGTGGAGACAAAGAGGATTCACATCTGCTGATGGAAAATCAATCGCTAATTCTGATCTTGTTCAAAGACTTTTGCAGGCTATACAGCTGCCATCGGCAATTGCAGTTGTTAAAACGAAGGGGCACAGCACGGCTGACACAGACGAAGCAGTGGGAAATGCTCTTGCAGACGTAACCGCGAAAGCAGCTGCTGCCTCACAGCAACCACCCAGAAAGGAAGTATTATCTTTGCCTTTACAGCTGCCACTTGTCACACTCCCAGACTATTTAGAAACAAATGTTGACCTAAAATTCATACAAGAGCAGGCCTCTGCCTCAGATTACACTTACTGGGAAAGTAATGATTGTACCTTAGATAACAGAGACGGCTTATACAAAAACCTTGAGGGTTTGATTGCCCTCCCATCTTCACTACTGCCAATCCTTGTCCGCCATTTTCACGGTGTGAGTCATGTCGGACAAAGAGGGGTAATAGGAGCAATAAAATCAAGATTTGTAATTGAGAAAACATCACACGCAGTAAAAACGCATATTAGCAACCTGTCTAACATGTGCATGAACTAATGTAGGTAGCTCAAAAGCAAAACATCAGCATTTACCACAACCAGATTTCCCATTTCATACATTACAAATTGATTTTACACACATGCCAGCACAAGGAAGCATCAAGTACTTACTGGTAATAGTGGATCAATTTAGTAAATGGGTAGAAGCTTATCCAACATCAAAAGAAACTGCAGAAGTAGTCTGTCAAAAGTTGTGCAATGAAATAATACCCAGATTTGGAATACCTCACCAAATTAACAGTGATAGAGGACCTTCATTCACATCAGAAGTAATTCAAAAGTGTGCTAAAACTCTAGCAATAGACTGGAAATATCATGTGCCATACCATCCTCAGAGTTTCAGGAGTTGTAGAAAGAATGAATAGGACCATAAAAAATCGCCTGACTAAAGCAATGATAGAAACAGGAATGACCTGATCAAACTACTTCCTCAAATCCTCTGCGAGATTAGAATGACTCCATCCGCAGCAACCAAATTATCTCCATTTGAAATAATCATGGGAAGACCATTTCCAACACCATGGTCAGCCTCCAGAGGGGCACCGCTATTGGAAGGGACATAGACACTGCATTGTCTGACTATGTTCATAACCTGGTAGAAACACTGAATAATAACTATCAGAAAGTTTGTCTCTCTCAGCCTCTCCCTTCCACAGATCCACCCATCCGTGGAAACCAGGAGACGCGGTGTTGGTGAAGTCGCTAAAACCAAGGGCACTCGGGGGAGGCCGCGTGTTCCAGCCCCCAGACTGTACTTGCAGTGACGAGGACCAGCATCCTAACAGACGGACAACCTCAGTGGATTCATGCCAGCAGGGTTAAGACCAGCCCCACCAACCACCTAAGGCGTCGGATCAAGTAGATGACGACTCAGGCGAGCCAGCGTCCGGATTCAATACACCTACACACACACAATCACTGATTAACACACAACGCCTGAAAGAGCCAAGACTCAGAAAGCCCTTTGATCCCCCACCTGAACAACAACAAGGTACTCGAACATCCAGCAAAATAATCAACGAACAAGTGGCATATTATGTTAAGCGCGATCTGCCTATCTGCCATTACTGGCTTAGTGACCATGATGAGCAGAGACCGCAGTCGGCTGGCGCTCGCTGGCCAGGTTTCTCCGCGGCAGTCTGACCGGTAGCGTCTCCTTGTAGGCCAGGATAGATCTTTTGAACCGAGCAGTGACAACGTTGTTGGTCAATGGCTTGCACCCATTTGCCACAGCAGCATGCCCCTATTTCGCGTAAGTGAATGTGTTTTAATTGTCAGGCAGGGCCATTTCGGCCATATTCTTGGTAATTGCTACCAGAATCATGTATGTTTATGACTTTGGTTAGTTCGCTACAGAAGAATATTTTATTGTTATTATGTTTACATTTCAATTTTTTTCCCGGGGACCCTGTGACGCCCCATTGAAGAGCCATAGGCTGGATCTCTTAAGATCTCACGCTGGTTTGTAGCCAGCTTATCTCCTAAATTTCTCGATCTTGTAGAAGAGCAGATATAAAACAGATTTGCATAAAGCTAGTCTCGACCTTAGTGTTCTCCTTTTTTAAAAAGAATCGATAAAGAATCGAATCGTTAAACAGAAGGAAAATGGATTCGGAATCGTGAAAAACTTAGTCAATACCACATCCTAGCCATAAATCATGCATGCTTTCAAGGGTCACACGGGACCATGTTGTTTTTTATTTCTGGTATTTGTGTTGTTGGTAACAGTGTGTGATTTGCAGACGTGGTTTTACAGTCATGCATTTCACTGTGGGACCACTGTGGGTGATGACAGAGTGTGAAACATACGTTGCATCTATGTTTAAGCTGTGATAGAGCGGTGATCATATGTATTGTAACAAACAATTACACACATAGCATGCCCCGAGAAAAGCTGATGGCTTTCAATCAGGTGATAGTGTTGCATTTTGTGTAGGTACAGCATTACAGTGTTTGGATTTGGCTCCATATGTGAAGAACTAAGCAGACGTTGTACGTTCTGCTGCGTGATAATAGATTACTATCTTAGGTTTAGGTGCTTCTCAAATTTGAGACAGACAGAGAAGTATACTGTCTGTGTGTCGCAGAACCTACTTGAGCAGGTAACTGTTTAGGAGCATGTTTTTCATGTTCGGAATGCTGTTGGGTTTAATGAAGTGTGATGCACAGGAGAAACCAAATGTTGTTGGCGTATTGTTTGGTGTGTACAAATGTTTACCCTTCTTTGAGAGAATCTCATCATACAGGAAGGTTTGGCCAGTTTTAAGCGAGCACCCTGCCGCTACTGTTTTGTGCAACGCATGACATAAACTCTAATTCATCACCGATAGATCATCGTTACTTGGCATAACTTGTGCTATTTGTTCGAGTAAACAGTCGGACAACGGATTACAGGATTTAAACAGCTGAACAATCAGAAGCCAGTGAGGGCCCCCAGGACCACATTAGAACATAGCCCTGCTGGATCCAGTCACTGCGCTCTATCTATCACATTAGCTAAGCACAACTCTTTCTGGCACTTGTTCTGGATCATCGAGACGTATGTCCCTAAATCAGGCGGTCACGCAATTCTCGCGCATTGAAATTAGGTATCTCTCTGATGCTAAGGCTGACTGTGACTACCAGACCGCAGACTGAACAATGGGTTCGATGCTGCAGCCACTGTTTGTGAATGGATAACATTTAAGGTATTTCCATTGTTTTAGGGTGTGTGGTGATGGTCAGCAGCACAGATGCAGTAGCGCTGCAGAGAGGTGAGCATGTGCGCTAGGTGCACAGACCCTATCAGGTTGACAGAAGCCCCGGTAATAAGGCAATCGGTGGCAGCTTGAGTAGCAATAGTCGCTGCAACAGTAACACCAGTGGCTACAGGCAAATCCGAATGTGTTTCGGCATCATCAGCTATGGGTTCAGAATGAGTTGGACGAACGGGCTCATTAGACACACCATTGCGTGCTGCAGCGAGACTAGTAAGCGTGGCATGCAACACTTGACAATTGCTTACTAATTGTGCAGCCGCCCGGTTAAAAGCGTCAAAGTCGAACCATTTAGATCGATTGGAGGTACCATCATTGTGTTTGAATAATTTACGGGGTGGATCCATGGTGTGGATTTTAAAAGTCACCTATTTAGAATGCTGGTATTTATGAGATGTAATACACCAGAGGTAATGTTTATTGTCTGATGGATACTAGTTAAAACTCCTGCTATTTCTTGCAAGTTCCCATGTACGGCTTCTTGATGTTGGTTGACTATAGCCACTATTTCTTGCGTGTTCACTTGTGCTGCTTGTTTATGTTGGTTAAGTTTAGCTGCTATTTCTTGCATGAGTTTAGCTGCTATTTCTTGAACATCCCTCTGTACTATTTGTTGATGTTGCCTGAGTTTAGCATCTATCAAAGATAATATATCAGTTTTTGAAGCATAATGACTCTGTTCAAAAGTAGAGGTGTTTGCTGCTGCTGCTGCTGCATTTAAGTATGCGTCATATGCCTGTGATATTTGCGAGTCTGTTATGCAACCTTCTTCTTCAAAACCAATGCCTGAATCACTGTTGTTGTTTCTGAGACATTCAGACATAGTGGGTATGTCATTTATATTAAAATCTGATAGACTGTACTCAAAAACATCACTGAAATCACTAGGCAGACACACACTCACTGGTCCTGTGATGAAGATTGCTTCCGAGTCACTGTTGTTGCACAAAGGTTGTGGGTTTTCTGGTTATTGTTGTTCTGGGAGTTCGATATCGCGTAAATATTCCAAAAACATCAAGGGGTCTTCATGGGGCCCATAGTGGTAAGGGGTTGTGTGATCACTGTGGAGATAGAAGGGTGTGACTCTTTTGATTTATTGCCTATTGCCTATACTCACACATTGTTCTGTGTTATTCCGGATGGCCCCGGTTCTTGACACGCTGCGTACTCTGTCTCAGGTCTGGTGTATTAGAACATTTGTAAATATTTAAAACCTTTTTTTTTTTTACCTTTAAATTGAGTGTCATGTATACATACCTAGCGTATGGCGTGGTCTTATTGCACCCGCTTCTGTAGGTTTTTCTGGACAACTTATTGACCCTGTGCCCAGGGGATAAGCCCCGTTAATACAAGGTTTAAACAAACACGCATATATTTAAAACATGTGTAACACCGTATTTACCTTGTGTTTTTTAGAGGTGTAGTTTGCCCAATATAACTTTGTGATCCTGTAGAAACAAAGAGAAATATACATTTAAATGTTACTATGTGTGAAACAGGTTGCTTCTAAAACAATGAGGCACAGACTGTTTTGTGTGAACTGATGACTGCTTTTAAAAAAGAAGAAACACACTTTCTTTCTTTCTTTCACCTTCTGTAAGTGAAACGTGTGGTGTCCCTTTGTGCCGATCTCCTAAAAAATCAGGCTTTTGTTTAGAAAAAGAAAACAGTTTGAATATTTTATGATATACCGGGGTATACATTTAAGAATCCACTGATAGCATTGTTTTACTTACCATATATGTTGTCCATGTTAAAAAGAACACTGTTAGGTTTGCTGACCGCGTTGATGAACGCTGTGTTATGCTCTCGAGGTCCGTTGTGATACCGTGTGGAAGAATACCAGGTGTCTGATTAGGGTGTTTTTATATAGGTGGGACTACTTTCAGTTGACCTCTGAGATGTAGAGATAAAAGAGTATGATGTAAGGAAGAAAGGTGGAAAGCCTTTGGAGACTTTGTTGGACATGGTTTCTGCTGGCCTCTGACATGATAAGACTAGTTGCATTAAAGCCATTAACTGTTTGTGAATATACACCTTTGGGCTGGGATGCTCTTGATAAGGGATCCTCTTTTGTTGCTTCATACCTTTTTACAGACTTTTTAATTTTTAATGCAGCCTAACTGCACCCCCTCTGTCTAACTGTTACAGAGTGTGACTAGGTGTGAATATGCGTTTTTTAGAACTATCACAGTTTATTTCTAAAAGAATACATGTTGTTTGCGGTGCTCTATTTAAAACTATTGGCCTGTGAAACTTTTAGAAAAGTGAGGGGGGGGGGGGGGCAAAAAAAGTGCAGGTATATTACTACTTTCACCTTAGAAACATGAATTTATTTTGGTTCAAATTACATGTTAGAGTCTTGCAAACACAGTAACCAACTAGTTTATCCTAAAAGTCCCATCACGAAACAGTTTTTATTAGACCATTTCTCTCTTTTCAAAGTTATTTTTGAATCCCAACAATGATTCCATGCTTGTTGATGAAAATTTATGATGTGAGTCAGAAACCAGGAAACCAGATGAATGTGTATGTGGAATCTTTTTATTGATAAAACCACCACATGCTTTACAGTTCATCATATAGAAAGGTAGAAAACCATTAGACAAAAGGCTCCACTACCTGTGGTGCCAGGCTTGCTGTGTCAGTCCCCATTTCCTTACCAGACCCCACCCATCTGTCTAACTGCTTAAATAGGGTATGAGGCAGACAGGCTAAAACAATGACTTAAACTTACTAATATACAATGTGATCAACACATAGATGAAAGAAATTCTAAAACATGTTACATGCTAAAACAGAAATAGAGAAAAGAAAATAGAAGCCCCTTTAAAAACAAGCAAATATAGTTTACATAGATTTAGTTTTTTGTTTTGTTTTGTTTATTTCTTTTGATTTTGTAAATGCTAGACAGCTTCAGAAGATTACACAGGTTCTAATTTACAGAAATGTTGTTTAAAATAGTGATAAACTGTATCAGTCTGAGACTTGTATAAAAAACACTTGTTTGGTTTTCTATTTGGAGTCAGGCTAATTTCAGAGTCATTTTAAATCTAAATCAAAAGTATTTCATTTTATTTTCTTGTTTATTATACAAGAAAAAAATATTTTAGCGATACCTAGTCTATATAATCCACTTTAAATGCTCTACTCTACAACCTTAACTTAACATTGAAACAAAAACCTAAGCCTGGCATAACTCCCTTTCCAAACGTCAGTGCTACACATCGCCAACAGCTCCACATTTTCTTCCTCTGTACCTGGACAGTGCAGCACCTAAGGACTGCACACTAGCATCACCTGTTGTATTGTTGATCCAAGTCTTTGGATAATGCTGATGTAAATACCTATCATTGATTTTAAATGAATAATATATGCATTTGAAGAAGCATGGAATTTGTGCTACCTAGATATTTGTTAGATAGATATATATTATTTGTTAGATATTTCTACCTAGATTTGATTTAGTACAGTAGATATCTCCAGATATAATTTTATTGCAGATTTAATGGTTTTTTTTTCATTTCTGATACAGTGTTAGTGTTATGTGCCCCATGTTAATTCAGAGAGATATAATACAATACACATCTAAATTATATCTGTACATCACAAACATATTTATTTTGAAGCCTAGACATTAGTGTAAACTTTGTTGTCATTGTTTTTTGAGAAGATTTTACATAGACCTGCATAAGCATACTTTACTCCACTTCGAACTATTTCGTTGACCAGATTTGCCTGCCTCTTCAGCGTCCGCAACTTTTCTGTGTCGCCTTTCTCCTTCATCTTCTCAATCAGGAAGTCCAAGTGGACATAAGTGGACACTGAATCTACTTTCAAGGCAATTTCATTCAGTCTGTCAACATGCTGGCAGGCCAAATTAATCCACTTTTCTTTATCTGCTTCAAGGTTTTCTATTTCTTTTTGGAGATCATCCAAAAGGCTTGATGCATCCACAGATGCTGCTTTGCTCTTTTCGTACTTTTCCTTACAATCTGTTAGAGTTTCCTGAACTTTCTTGTCTTGTAACAAGATGTATTTTCTTTAATGTGAGCGGATGGCAAGACACTCCTGGTTACAAGACAGTGGCACGCCCATCTTTATGACCTCACAGTGTTCAGGTTTTCCAGCCATGGTGCAGCCAGGTAAGTGACAGTCCCTCACAGAATGTGCAGCAGACGGCTCCTTCAAAAAAAACACCCCCACATTCCACCATTAACGCTCTTTGTC